>NC_050177.1:6390845-6615845 GCF_008315115.2 Sander lucioperca
ACAGAAGTCCTTTGTTTCATTTAAATTTGTTATTTAAAGTTATTCAAATGTAGCTTTTAAAAAGGAAATAAAGGAGTTAAATGTGCTGTATTCATCTTGAACCATTTAAAGATATGTGACGTCCTATCATCTAAAACACCTGAAACAGAAAGTACATTTAAAATAACATGTAAGTCTAATTGTAGGTGCTTATACCCACTGAGTATAAGCTAGTAAGCTAGTTTTCAAGTCAGTTAATATAATTATTATTATTATCATTTTACCATTTTGTTGTCTGCTTAATGCATCTCACACACGCCCTAAAAAACCTGTGTAGCAAATAACATTTATACTATCCATATTTGACTAATGTTGAATCTTTTGCTTTAATATTTTATGTTGCTTTTGGTAACAAAAAAAGAGAACTTGTGTCAACATCTTTCAAGGTTTTCTCTTGTGTCTCATGCCTTAAAAAATACTCCTGCTGCCTGTGTATGTTCTTTAATTTCTCCCCATTATACGGCTTGGATCAGATAAGCATAGAAACAGGTTGTGCAACTGAGAGATGAGTGTGACATGAGAAGCATGAGTAAAAAGCTAAAAAAAAAAGTGTCTCAGGCATGTCACAGCACAATCCCCTCAATTTGTACAATTCTTTTTTTTGGACATTCAAATATAGTTAACATCTCCCATTATGTCTGCTTTACCCATGCAAACATTGCGCCTTTAATTCACAATAAAACTGTAGGTAAAATATATAATACAAGATACTGTATTATATAACTGTATTTCATTGTCATAGTGCAGGCGCTTGTGTCATCTAGAAAGACTCATTTTATATATTCTATATCATGGGTTCACGCAAAAGAAATTTTGAGCTGAGTAACTCTTTTACTGGGACTTATCTTATCTATCTCTGTGTGTTGCAGTTTGCCCCATCACTGAGTGTCTTAGAGGACGAGTAGTTTGAGGAGAAGATCCAAAATTCTTGTAACTTTTCTGCTGGCCACATCCTGTTCAAACACATCACTCCGCTCGTATATCCTCCTATGTCTGTCCTCGCAGCCTGCTTTTATTCTTTCTTGCTCAACAGACTCTTTCACATTTCAGTCTTCTCCCACATACACACACCTCCCCTCATTCTGGCCCCATTCTCTTTTTTTTTTAATTTTTTTTTTAGCTCTGCTCTCCTGTTCCCCTTCTCCTTTACCTGTCCCTCGCTTTCCTAAGCCCTCTGTTCCCCTAATGGGCACCATATCAGACAGCAGTGCCACATTCCCTTCATCGTCACTGAGAACCTCCCTCCACCCCTAACCGCCTCGCCAACGCCAACATCAACACGATCCAATGGAGACAAAAGATATGATGCTGACGAGCATGTTGACAATGGATGAAAGAGAGAATGAGGGCGAGAGGGAGAAAGAAAGAGAGGAGGTTGGGGGAGAAGCGGAGGGAACACAGCAGGAACATAGTAGACCAATGCTGGCTGATGGTCTTGCAGAGAGAGGACCCAAGAGCCTGATCTCCGGGTCTGGACAGCAGGTGTCAAATGGCTTCACCACATCCACTCCTCAAAGCCCTAGGGAGGGACCGGGGAGCGCAGCTTTTTCTGGAGGTACATCCTCTGTGCCTGGAGGAGGCACCGGGTCATCAGTGCCGCTGGGAGGCCTCAGGACTCTGGTGGTCCAACAAACCAGCTTGGAGAGGCCCAGAGAAACCTGGAGCAAGAAGATGGACTTCTTGCTCTCTGTGATCGGCTATGCTGTGGACCTGGGAAATGTCTGGCGCTTCCCTTACATCTGCTACCAAAATGGAGGAGGTGAGGAGGCAAAATATGTTTAAAGGGTGAAGAGAAAGATAAGGAGTGGGTGGAGATCAGTGTACATGAGATCCCGGGCTAGAGTAAACAGAAAATTAGACTATCTCTGGTACAGCATCATTTCTGCAAAACAAACAGCTAAATGAGAAGGGTGTAGACCTGTATAAGGAATGCTGCAGTTAACATATTTGTTGATGAATAGCACTCGATTCAGCTCATTTTTTGCACAGTCTAAGGTACAAAAAGGGATGTTCATGTGTTCACAAAGTCTCACTGACCTGTCTGTGCTCTGTTACTACACAATCCTCACCAAGCGGCAAACAGGGCCTCCCTTTCCACTTTTATTGAATTTGCAATAATAAAATCTTTGCAATTTCCTGTGTTCTGTGTGTGTCTCACGGAGCGAGGTAGAGATGGCGACTGGGAGACACTTGATAGAGGCAACCGTATTAATTGTGGTTTTTATGAGAACGCCTTCAGTCTCTTTCTCCTTGCTTAATAACCTGTTTCCCAGGCAGCTGCTCAATCAACCCTTATCTTTGCTTTCATGTCACAAAGGCACGGGATACACATTGACCCACCCACATAAACAAATGCACACATGCACATAAAGTAAGTTGATAATCAGATAGAAAGAAAGAAAAAGACAGAGAGTAATGTGTTATAAAACTCGGCACGTTAGTTTTGGACAGTTCAAAGATCTGGCTGCCATCCTGCTGCTTCTCAGTGTTTGGCCTTCTAAGTCTACCTTCCTCACTTTTATATTTTCCTTCTTTAGCAGCCAACATCGCAGTAGTCCTAATTTGTCATTGTATAATTTAAACATAATGACCCTCTTACTGTGTGTTTCCACATAATAAGTAGAGAGTTATATGAAACTAGGCAAGCATGCACTGTTGTTTTTGAATGGACTAAGGTTATGTAAATGATAGGGTACTTACAATATTTAATGATTTTTACAGAGTGCTTTTTAATGTTCTTGGTTGGGAGTTATTCAGAGGCCTACTGAGATTACAGATGAAGTGTGAACGAGTAGCATTTCCCAGGAGTGTAATTGAGTTTTTACTGTTCGTCCATAACTTATTTCCCTCTCACTTTCCCAACTGTTTTCATCCTCTCCACATCATTGCCTACATCTTTAGCTTCCCTCTTCCCTTACTTGTACCTAACTCCTGTTTCCAACCCTTCAATCTCCCTCTCTTACCCACAAATGTATTCCGTCCTTGTGTCTCTGCCCAGGTGCCTTTTTGCTGCCCTACCTGTTGATGGCGGTGTTTGGAGGTGTCCCTCTCTTCTACATGGAGCTGGCTCTTGGTCAGTTCCACCGCAGTGGCTGCATCTCCATCTGGAAACACATCTGCCCCATCTTCAAAGGTAACAGGAGTGGAGAGAAAACAGAACACACAGAGAAAGGAGTTAGTAGCAATAGCTTGGATTAAAAGGTAAGAAGAGTACATGAAAGAACAGCGCTCACTAACAGGAAAACTGGCAATGCTAGAAGAAAAAAAGACAGAGAAGGACAGCATCAAGCCAGCAGAGCCTGAGAGACAGCTCATTTAACCTCCTTGTCCCCTTCAGTACCATTCCCTTGAAGAGCATCCCTAGCATCTTGTACATCGAATGAGATATTCTGAGTCTCTGTTATGGAAATTGTCACATTTCCATGCCAAATGCCAGATGCCCAGACATGTGATAGTATGTTGGCTGTTGTTGTTTGGAAATGTCACCCACTTACCCAATAGCAACTTGAATTAGCTTAAAAACACCACTGATGTCTCTTCAAGGAGTGACTGACTGGTGTCGCATACTACACAAAATATTTGTTTTCTTAATAAAAACTTAGATGGGAAGTTTATGATTAAGATTTTTCTTATCTCTTTTACTTTTGTACTAACAATCAGTTTTCCCACTCAACCAGGGATCGGCTTTGCCATTTGCATCATAGCCCTCTACATATCCTTCTACTACAACACCATCATGGCCTGGGCCTTGTACTATCTACTGTCATCGTTCCAGCCCACCCTGCCCTGGACCACCTGCACCAACAGCTGGAACACAGCTAACTGTAACCGTTATATGTCCACCGACCACAATGTGTCGTGGTCCAACTCCTCCACCTCCCCCGCCGAGGAGTTCTATACGTAAGTGCATGTAAGTCGGATGTACGTAGAGGTGTAGGGGGAGAGCTACACAGGAGGGAGACGTCAAGTGCAGGAGGGAGGATGACTTCCAGAGAGCGATTACAGGGTTGGTTCTGGTGTTTAAGTGCCCTGGCAGATTTACCACCATCCCGCTATCCAAAATCCACTTGGATCACTGCGTGTGAAGACATATCAGGATGAAGTTAACCGAATTTCCTAATACTGTAGGAATCACTGATCTCATCTGAGACGGTCAGAAATACAGAAGTGATACAGGAGTAACATACCATGCGAAAAACAAAATACGACATAACCTCACACATAATATTTACTGTGTGACAGTTAACTAAGGATACAAATAAAATTCAAAGCTGATGATTTGTACCAGAGGAACACCTGTGGAATAGTTAATATCAAAGGTAGACTTTAGGTCAATCAGGAAAGACAACACAAGTTAGCCAGAATGCTTTATTTAATTGACTTTATTTGATAGACTTTGGCATTGACTCTGTCGATTAGATTTATGGGGATAGAGCTCTATAAATAGCAGTCGATTGGAGCTCCTCCTAGGGAGCCATAAACGGGGCCTTGACAACAGTGGTGCTGGGGTGGTGGAGGAGTGAACTTGAGAAGCTGTATATGTAAACTAGACTCTCATGACAGCAATGAGATAAAACAGATAAGGTGTTAAAAATGATAATTGTCTTCCTGTGCTAAAAGCTTCTTTTGATATTCGTATTACAAAGCTGCATTATTGGCATATGAAATATATGGTTATAACTAGTTTTATAGAAAACCTGAAGAGGATAGAATATACCAACATGAATGTCCACATAATTAAGGGTCAGTCAAGTCACTTAGAATAGTCACTTTTATGAAATGTTACAAGTAATACATGAAATTCCTTAGTATTATTAACTTTGTTGTGAAACACATGTTTGAAAGTTGCCAAGTGTGATTCCATTTTCACTTCTATTGATTAGCAAATTATTGTTCTCAGTCTCACTCTAATTTAGCATGCCTAAATTTGAACTAGCCCTTAAGTTTAAGAAGCAGGTGGAGGACGAGAGAGCAAGAGAGAGAGAGAGAGACAGAAAGAGCTGTTCATTCCTTAAATCCCCCAGATACAAATATGCTCTTTTATTTAAAAAAAAAAACATTTTTTAAATGAAATTCAAACTGATTATTTATATTATTCTAAGTTTAATCAATGCTGCTTTCACATGCTGCTTTCACGGTAATTAACTCAAGTCACTCAACTCAGTCAAGTTGGGTATTAATGTTACTGTAACCTAAAACCTCCTTCTTATTCCTGACTGCTTTTTTGGCTCAGACTTATCAGCTTCTCACTCGACCGTGTCTGTCTGTCCACTGAGACAGATTCAGGGTTTATCCGTAGTTGACTTTTCCTAATACAGATTTTAAAGTAACAAATTCCGCAACTCAGTCTGGCGCCAGAATTTCCTGTTTTCAACATAAATCAAGTCTCTGTTTTATCGTACGAGCTTTGTGTGCTTAACCTGTGACCAGATGTTAACCTCACTGTTCATTTCAACCTCCTACTTTTTTTTCTCACTTTTGCTTGTTTAAACTGCTATAAAGTCATTCAAGGCTCTCTCACATACTTTTAGTCTAGTCTCCTTATAGTTTCTCTTCTGTGAACTTTCATTACTGCCAATTTAATCTATATGTATCATGTTTGTGTGTATATTTGTCATTCTTCTCATATTGCACAAAGAGGTTATACCCCTATATTTTCCCCCTGTGTCCTGTTTATTACCCTCTGACCTCCCCATACCTTTATTATTCTCCTCTTCTTTGTACCTTTTCTTACCTTCTAATTTTTTTTTGCTGTTCCTCTCTTTCTGCCATATATCTTTCCTTCCATGCTCTATCCATTTCCTCTGCTTTCCAAACTTTCCAACATCCCTTCTATCCACCCCTATCTTTGTATTCTCACATTGTCTTATCTTCTCTGTCACTTCTTATTATTCTGCACATTCTTCTCCTGCCCTTGTACCGTCTTCCTTCCCCTGCTCTCTTCCACTTTTCCTTGATTTTTATGACTCCCTACATCTCCTGCCGTTTCCTCTTATGTCATCTCTCTATAAGCAATCGCCTTGACTACTCTCTTTGCACCCCCTTCATTCTCACCTCTCAATCCCAACATCCCTCCTGCCTCGTTTCCTCCCTCCAGTCGCCAGGTGTTGCAGGTCCACCTCTCCCCAGGTCTGCACCAGCTGGGCTCTGTCAGCTGGCAGCTGGCCCTCTGCCTGCTCTTCATCTTCACCATCATCTACTTCAGCATCTGGAAAGGAGTCAAGACGTCTGGAAAGGTAACTGATGGGGCGCCTGCATGGCTAATGGGGGTGTCAGTTAGAGTGGATGGATGGATGGGGTGATAGAGTCTGAGAGGCAGAGAAAAAGATGGTTGCACTGCTGTCATCTCTTAACCCTCAGTATCATTCATCATTATGATAAGAAAAGTTGGTTAGAATAGCAGTCAAAAAGTGATTATTGAGTATGACCGGATAATAGCTGCTGTGATTGACTAGACATAAGAGTTTATCAACAGAAAAGTGAATAGTTTTTCCTCTTGTCTGCATTAGGTAGTTTGGGTGACTGCTACCTTTCCCTACCTGGTCCTGCTGGTGTTGCTCATCCGTGGGGCCACTCTGCCAGGGGCCTGGAGGGGCGTGGTTTTCTATCTCAAACCTGATTGGGAGAAACTGCTAAGCACCACAGTAAGTCAGTAGTGCAATCTAGCAAGGCTGGCTTTGATCTCTCGGTTTGATATTTTGGTGTTGGTATCATCTTTGTACAAACTTCTTGTCTTGACATCTGGACATTGTTCAACCTCACACTCTCTCAGGTGTGGATTGATGCAGCAGCTCAGATCTTCTTCTCACTGGGTCCAGGGTTCGGCGTGCTCCTTGCCTTTGCCAGCTACAACCCGTTTCACAACAACTGCTACAAGTGAGAACTTTTCTTTTACACACATTTCATTGTATATTTCATACTACAATGAAACCTACCTGCTTAACGAGCTAAATGCTACCTCAGGGGCTTTTCCACCTTCACCAAAAAAAGAAGAAGAAATCCTTTAACGTTTTTAATCTAACATCCATCTATACAGGTGGAATAATAACCTGCCTAGAGCACAAAGGTTGCAGAAGCTCAAAGATGAATATGTGACATTCTCCCTAACTCTGTCGTCTCCCTGCCACCCAAACCTCTCTTTTCTCCATCTCAGAGATGCTTTGATCACCAGCTCTGTGAACTGTCTGACTAGCTTTCTGTCTGGCTTCGTCATCTTTACCGTGTTGGGCTACATAGCTGAGATGAGGCACCTGGATGTGGATGCTGTGGCCAAGGATGCTGGTAGAAAAACAACTCACCAACACAATTCCTAATATATATATATATAATTCTTTACTCAGCCTCACATTGTTGGGAAAAACCCCAATGCATTCTAGATTGAATTTATCTAAATGTTACATAGGACAGCCTTTGTCATCATATGAGCACAAAGTGTTCATTTAACCTGCCTCTCTTTCTCCTCTCCAGGTCCCAGTCTGCTGTTCATCGTTTATGCAGAAGCCATAGCAAATATGCCTGGTGCTACTTTCTTTGCCATCATCTTCTTCCTCATGATCATTATGCTGGGTCTGGATAGCACGGTTAGTTTGTTGATTACTCATTTCAGTCTCATTCAGTGAAAAGGTTAAGACACTCAAGTCAGTGTTCTGTTTGTTAAATGTTCTTTGTATCCTCACATGTTCCTCTCTCCTTGTTTTAATCTACCTGATTCTTTTGTTGGCTCTTGTGTGCACTTTCAAACCTAGATACAGAGGTTTCATGTTTGCCTTGTCATATAGGCAAATGCCTTGTTCTGTTTGACTTGTATCTGCCTGATGTACTCGTTGCTCCGTAAATGTGTCAGGTATTATTTGTCCTTGCTGTTCCATTTTGGATAACAGTCAGCGAAAACAATGTGATAGGACTTTCATATCACTGTTGTGTGGTGATCTTGTCTCCATAAGCCTGTGTTTATCTGCTCTGAGGCAGCCAGCTGGAGAGACCAGCAAGACTGTTATCACGTACTAATAATCAGTGTGGAATCAGCATCGGGGTTGCTATGCTCCTTGATTTTATTATTGAGGATATTAATGCAAAACTTGTCGCTGTGCTCATATTTATGTTGGAACGGCTTCACTTTAGTATCTTTATTTATTTGTTGCCATTGTTCAAAGGATAGGATACAGAAGGCACCTTTGGGTGGATGAACTGCGGATTGTCAAAAGAGTGTCATACTAATGCTGGATTGACTTGATCAAATAACTGATTAGCAACACGTAACATAGATTCTTATATTCTTAAAGCTCTTAGCCAAGGGTGTATGTACAGCATAATGTTTCAAGATAGGTTTTCTTCTCCTTTCTTTATCTTCTGCCTCTTTTTTCATTCTGCACCCTCTGATGAGTCCTTCTCTGCTTATTTCCATCTTCCTTCACATCCTTGATGTACTCCTCTCTCCAGTTTGCGGGGTTGGAGGGGGTGATCACCGCTATGCTAGATGAGTTCCCCCATGTCCTGTCTAAGAGACGAGAGCAGTTTGTCCTAGGCCTGGTGTGCGTTTGCTACCTCGGGGCTCTCTCCACGCTCACATATGTAAGTAAAATAATCACATTACACACACACTTACAATCAAAATGGCATATATTATAAAAACATCATGCACAATTCACTTAGATTTGAAAATACCTCTAATATCACAGATAAATCTATTTATTCCACCTGACTGACTAAAAAGCTGTATTGTGATCCTCTGCGACTAATAAGAAACTTTAATTCAAGACTTCATTTAATGCCCATAATTTCTCACATCCTCAATTTCCATTCAAATGTTTTTTTTACTGCTGTATTTTAAGTAATGTGATGGATCACACTTAACAATTAGCTCAGATTAAAGTAATCTGTTAATCTACAACCATAAACAACATTCTCTAATCATTGTCAGCATTTTCAAATAAAGCCTCTTGCATAAGAGTAATTTGTGAATAACTTTACAGAAATCACTCTCTCTCTCTCTCTCTCTCTCTCTCTGTCTCTCTCTCTCTCTCTCTCTCTCTCTCTCTCTCTCTCTCTCTCTCTCTCTCTCTCGCTCTCATCTTGTCTGCTGTGTCAGGGAGGAGCGTTTGTGGTGAAGCTGTTTGAGGAGTATGCTACAGGCCCTGCAGTCATCACTGTGGTCCTGCTTGAAGTCATAGCCGTTTCCTGGTTCTACGGCAAGTTTGAGTGATGTTGATTGTGATGATGATGGTGACATGTTTGGTACCTTATTGTGAATGACAGCAAAACTTTGTTGGAAAGAGAGACACAATACTGTATTGATATTTGTTGTTGAGCACAGATTGTGAACTTCTGATGCTGATTTATTACAATACTGTAATTTCTCTGTGTCTGTGTAGTTTCAGTCACAGATACATGAGAGAAAATGGATAAAGTTGCACTCCTAGTATTTGGGGCTTTGTAGATAGATAGATAGATAGATAGATAGATAGATAGATAGATAACTTTATTTATCCAGCATGTTGTCATGGCAACCACCAGCATGCAGTTATTACATCAGGCAAGCCAATCACAAGTGAGAGGAGAAGGAATCAAACTTAAAAAGGAGGGATACAAATACAAATAAATCAGTGTGCCGATGTGCTGCAATAGCAGGGAGGCGTAGACAACCTAGACAAGGTCATTGGCACGTACAGCTGCAAGGCAAGGCAGCTTTATTTGTATAGCACATTTCAGCAACAAGGCAATTCAAAGTGCTTTACATAAAACATTAAAGAGTAGTTAAAAAATGATTTTAAAAAATTAAAACATTAAAGAGCAGTTAAAAACAATTAAAAAGATAAAAGATGAGAATAAAATTTACAGTGCAGTATAAGAACAAGTTAACTGAGTCCAACTCGGGCATCCCAGGGGACTTATGTTTTCTGTTGCAACTCAGGTTCCAAACCTGTCCTCCCAGAGGGCTTTATCAGTTCCAAACTGGACTTTCTTGCCACCCATCTTGGCGTGGAAAAAGTAAATTTATTTTAAAATATAGTCGTCACTATAAGTCTTAGTTTCTTTCTTGGAAAAACCTTCGCAAAAACCCTTTCGGCTGAAATTCACACTTTTTGTTATTAGTGGTCTTATTTCAACCGTAAATCCCTTTTATATTCGTAAAAGGTTGTTTCTTATTAAACCCACACAATGCAATCTGGAATAATGATGACAAAAATGTAGTCGCAAAATGAAAAACAGATAGAATACGAAAATAAGAGTTACGGTGCAGTATAAGAAATTAAGAAATGAACAATCCACCTATCTTGGCGAGGAAAAAGTACTTTCATTTTAAAATATAGTCGTCACTATAAGTTTTAGTTTCTTTCTTGGAAAAACCTTCGCAAAAAACCTTTTTGTTGAAATTCACACTTTTTGTCATTAGTCATTAGGTCTTATTTCAACCGTAAATCCCTTTTATATTCGTAAAAGGTTGTTTCTTATTAAACCCACACAATGCAATCAGTTACAATGCGGTATAAGAAATGAAGAAATGAACAATTATTTAAAGAAAGGCAACTTCAAAAAGAAAAGTCTTCAGCCTTGATTTAAAAGAGTTAAAGAGTAAAAGAGTTGCAGCAGACCTGCAGTTTTCTGGAAGTTTGTTCCAGATATGTGGAGCATAAAAACTGAACGCTGCTTCTCCCTGTTTAGTTCTGACTCTGGGGATAAGCAGATCTGTCCCAGACGACCTGAGAGGTCTGGGTGGGTCATAGTGTAGCAGCAGATCAGAAATGTATTGTGGCCTTAAACCGTTTAATGATTTATAAACCAGCAAAAGTATTTTGAAATAAATTATTTGAGGCACTGGAAGCCAGTGTAAAGACTTCAGAACTGGAGTGATGTGATCCACTCTCTTGGTCTTAGTGAGGACTCGAGCAGCAGCGTTCTGAATCAGCTGCGGCTGTCTGATTGATTTTTTAGGTAGACCTATACAGACACCGTTACAATAGTCAAGTCTACTGAAGATAAAAGCATGGTCAAGTATTTCCAAATCCAGCTGAGACATAAGTCCTTTAACCCTTGAGATATTCTTAAGGTGATAATAGGCTGACTTTGTAATTGTCTTAAAGGACAATTCCGGCGCAAAACAAACCTAGGGGTTATTAACAGATGTGTACCCACTCTGTCACTCTCTGGGACATGTTTTCATGCTAATCGAATGAGTTTTTAGCTTGAAAGACGCTAGCGTGGACCGCTGATTAGCTTGCAACGCTAGTATTCGGGGCACAGGGAACGTAAAAACAAATCGCTATTTATACCACTAAAAAGGCTCAAAATATCACCAAACTTCAACGGTAGCATAATGAGGGTCCCTAAATGTTAACCGAAGCATTGAGAACTTTGTAAGTGTACAGACAGTTTATTGAAAGGATAGATTATAAATTCAATTCAAGTTCATGTTTACATGCCGCCACCGTCTTGGAAGCCAGTCATGACTTACAGCTGGCGATGCAAACTAAAATCAAAAGCAATTTTCTCAATATATCTGAAATAATCACACTCTGCATAACTTGTCTAGTGTACTTACTCAATGGATAACTGTCCATCTGGTCCCTCTGGTCTGGGTCGCTGAAAAAAGTACAAGTACAGCCCTGTTTATCAGAAAGGGGAAATCTTCAGACTGTACAAAACACTGCGTCTCTTGGGCATCGCAACGCAACAGGTCCCACTCCTTGCAACACAGACACTCCTGTTCGGTGGCCATAGCTTCACAATGTCCGCAGGTACACCATCAGTAGTCCTGAAGTACGAGGCTGTGTTGCGGCATTGACTACTGGTAGCTCTCTCTCTCTCGTAGCCCTTTCACAGAGCTCCCGCAGCTCTTCGTTCAATAAACTGTACACTTACAAAGTTGTCAATGCTTCGGTTAACATTTTCGGACCCTCATTATGCTACCGTTAAAGTTGGGTGATATTTTGAGCCTTTTTAGTGGTATAAATAGCGATTTGTTTATACGTTCCCTGTGCCCCGAATACTAGCGTTGTAAGCTAATCGGCGGTCCGCGCTAGTGTCTTTCAAGCTAAAAACTCATTTGATTAGCATGAAAACATGTCCCAGAGAGCGACAGAGTGGGTACACATCTGTTAATAACCCCTAGGTTTGTTTTGCGCCGGAATTGTCCTTTAATGTGGCTGTTCTGACATTCAGATCTGAGTCCATGACTACACCCAGATTTCTGGCTTTGTCTGTTGTTTTTAACATTGTCGTATGAAGCTGAGCGCTGACTGTTAATCGCTCCTCTTTTTCTCCAAAAACAACCACCTCAGTTTTTTCTTCATTTAATTTAAGAAAGTTCTGGCACATCCAGTCGTTAATTTGTTCAATGCACTTAGGGCATTTTCACACCTGAAAGTCCGAACCAAGGTCCGGACCAAGGTTCATGTTTTTGTTACATTGTATACATTTGATAAGGTAAGTTTTGATTTCACGCTGCAGTTATGCAAGCGCACTAAAGATCTATACGTGACAAAACTACGTCCTGCTGTCATCACATACGTGAGCTGCGTCTCCAGATACTTATAATTTGATTGGTTTGTAGACGGGCTTCCCCGTCCTCTCGTATCTTCTCTCTGTGTCGGAGTTTTTTCAGTTGACTGCTGCTCTCCCATACGGCCGCGGCTCTTTTTGTTTTGTTGTGATGTTGAGAAGCAAGACACTGGAACTTTCTGGAGAATTTATTCAGAGACAAACGGAAACCTACACTGTACATTTACTACCACTTAACAAATAAAATGCTGATGTATTCTCAGCTCTGATAGCCGACAGCTGTCTGCTCTGAGCGCATTCACCGTCACTCTCACTCTCTCATGTAGCCTACACACTAAGCACCGAGCTATTCCTTAAAGGAGCTTCCCCAGTCTTGTAACACAAGGAGAGCCTGCCAGAGCTTCTTCTATTTGGTCCGAAAGTCCGAACCATCCAAAAAATGCTTTCACACTGTAAACATGGTTCAGTTTGGTCCGGACCAAGACCACCTCTTTTGGTCGGACCAAAATTTGGTCTTTTGATCCGGACGTGGTCCGGGGGAGGTTTCACACCTGTAATTTTGGTTCGGATCAAACTGAAAAGTCCGAAAGTCCGGACCAAATGAGGTATGTGTGAAAACGCCCTTAGTCAGTTTTTGTATTGGATTATAGTCCCCTGGTGATAAGGTTATGTAAATTTGTGTGTCGTCCGTATAACTATGGTAACTTATTTTGTTGTTTTCCATAATCTAAGCCAGTGGAAGCATGTAGATGTTAAACAGAAGAGGGCCCAGAATGGAGCCTTGGGGAACTCTGCATGTCATATTTGTTTGCTCAGATACATAATTACTTATAGCTGCAGAAAAGGAAAGGAAACATCCTCAACGTGAACCTGCTTAGGCTTTCAGCTAAAATTGCAATAAGAAGCAGTGTTTGATATGCACCAGACTGAAATCCATTCTGTTTTGAATGTGTGGCTAACCGTTTTGCCAGCAGCATGTTAGCATTTGAACAAAGTGCTGTGTGTCCACAGTGTGTGCAGACTGTGTTACAGTTTTGCTTGAGGCCTCTTGGAGGAGCAACACTTAAGGATGTTATTAGACTAGCTTCTTACACCTACAGATAACAGTAAACCGATGGTGGATTGAGTTACATGGGCACTGTTAGGTTTTAGTTTGTGATCTCCCTGCAGGGGAAATGGCCTCTAACATGTTCCATTTGAGCTTCAACTTTACTCTGCAAACAAACGTGTATTGGGAATTGCACCCTTCTTGTGTCCTGCTTGAAAAACTTGTCACTCATCGTGATTATGTCGACCTGGAATTGCCTCCAGCCTGAAAATAAACAGCAAGACATTTGCTATTAAAATGTGAAAAGGTGAAGTGAAAAACATGCCGTTGTTACTTGCATCTATTCTGAATAAAACCAAAGGATGTAGCCAATGGCCAAGCGTGACTTTGCGGACACCGCTTCACTTGGAAGCTTACTGTGCCTCATGTGAAAGTCTGTTTGCCTCCCTAAGTACATTGTTAGAAAGGGCACAACATTGTACATTTTTCTGCATTTCGTCAGTTGGATCCCCAACTCTGAGTCTGTGCATTCTATCCAAAACACACTAATGTAAAAACGTCAGAAGGGCTTTTTTTAAGAGCCTCAAAGAAGGATGAATATTTCAAAAAGTATTAATGTGATTTGAAAGTTGAATACTACCCTAACATTTTAAAGTTTGAATAGAGGTTCTCGAAAATTCTGAATAACCAAACACAAACTCCTCCTCCTATCATGGAGACTCTTTACTGTAGGCCGTGTTGTCCTCTCTTTTCAGGACATGTCAAACAACAGATTTACTGTTAGCCAGTGTTATTCGGATGTGCACCAAGTAGTAGGCACACTGTCAAAAATTCTTGCGGAATTTTCTAGTTAATCTGTACTGTTGAAGTAATGGAGACTAATAGTGGTCATCTAATAGGGACAGATGAGTTACAGAGTTTAATGACAGTAGGCAGGAATGATTTCCTGTAGCGTTCCTTTGAGCAGCGGGGTTGAAGTAATTGTAGTGATTGTGTGTGTGTGTGTGTGTGTGTGTGTGTGTGTGTGTGTGTGTGTGTGTGTGCGTGTGTGTGTGTGTTTGTTTGACACAGGTACCAACCGTTTCTGTAATGACATCCAGCTCATGCTTGGTTTCTACCCGGGCTTGTTCTGGAGGGTCTGCTGGGTGGCCATCTGCCCCTGCTTTCTGCTGGTAAGGCCTGTGTACAGTATTTACACATACAGATACAGTAGTCATTAACTTACTAGCTTTCAAAATAGTTTAGTCATTTATTATCCTGATGTTTGATTCTTGTTATATCTGACCTCTGCTTTTCTTCCCATTCCTGTGTGCAGTTTATCGTCATCAGTTTCCTGGCCTTCCCTCCAGAGGTCAAGTTGTTCCAATACCACTTCCCGCCATGGACCACTGTCCTGGGCTACTGCATTGGGGTGTCATCATTCATCTGTGTGCCTGCTTATATGGTCTACCACTTGCTCAATGCCAAGGGAACATTCAAACAGGTACAGCATTTCCTTTCTTTTCCTTTATAGTCAATGTCAAGTGTATCTTCTAAATTGTTTCCCTCATTCTCCCCACATGTCCTCTTGCTCTGTCCTTCTCCTTCTCACCCATACCTCAGCTTGACCTTTGTTCTTTTACTGACATCTCTCCAACAACAGGGATTGTCTCTGTTCCGTTGCTTTCCATGCACCGTCAGGGTCTACCCTCTGCAGTGAACACATGACTGGAGATCAGGATCAAAGGATCACAGAGGAGGCACAGGCCAGAGATTAAAGCCAAGCCAAAACCATGAAAAAAGCCATGACAACTTCAAGGCTCCATAGACGATACAGATGATACACACACATGCATACTCGTAGAGCATTACCCGATGACACACACCTAACACTCACCACTCACTCATAACCACATCCACAAGCACATTCTGCAACTCATGTGTCGGTTGTCACGTTGCCAGATTTGAGGATAAAGGTTAAACTAAAGCAGACCAGGCTTGTTTCATCAACAGTGCTTTAGCATCGGAGCACCCTGCATAAAAATCTAAGTGTAGCCAAGTCAGTATCATTGATAAAACTACACTTAAAAACTTGATTATACAGGTTTTAGATATCTGTATGTTATATTTTGTTGTTTATTGAGCTTGGGATCTTTAATTATTGCTCCTTTGGGGCCATACCTAAAATGTTAAGTTGTTTATTTGCTTTTTGTAATATATTTTGAGCTTGTACCTTGCATAATAAACACAAATACACAATGTTTTCATCATAATAATAATTACTATCGTGTAATGTCCCATTGTTAGAGTTGACAGAAGGTAGGAGGACATCAAAGAGGCTGGTAGACAGACATCTTTGGCTGTTGTCCAGTATTGACACTGCTGCCAGAGCACACAATGACACTGACACACACTGTCATCACACGAGAGTCGTGCTTTTGTGTGCATGTGAGTGTGACAGAAGACAGTTTCATTGTAACTTATGGGGACAGATGAGGCTGAGTGAGGTCAAAATGTCAGTGGATTTTTTGTGTGTTTGTTGTGTGGCTCGTCTGTAACGTCTGTTCACTCTCCTGAAAACTCACTTTAGATGTGGGTGCCATTATTGATCTTCCAAATTCTGTAATGGTTTTGAACAAGTCAGGAGTGTTTGAGATTAGAATCAAAAACATTAGTCGATCAACAAAAATAAACGTCTGCAACGCTTTTGATAATCGTTTAAGTCATGTTTTGCCGATGTAATGCCGGGTTCAGACCACAAGCCGTCTGACTAGTCGTCTGACTGACTTTCTTTGGGTTTGGTCTGACAAAACAAGACATTTAAGAATGTCAACTTAAGCTTTTGAAAATTGCAATTTACATTTCCTGCTATTTTTGGACATGTTATGGACCAAAATGATGAATCAACTATTTAAATATAGAATTGGCAGATAAATTGATAATGAAAGTTGCAGCCCTATATGAGATAGTTATGTAGATATGTTTGGACATTAAATAGTCTCATACTGAAACAATGCATACTGTACAAATTTGGTACAACTTAAATACACCATCAATCCTTGAATATTTGATTTTACTTCATATATCTTTACATGGATTATGGCTCCTGTCTGTAACATACCTGACACAGACTAAGTCAATCACAACCTGCTGCAATAAAAGTAGTTAATATATTTACTTTCTACTTTTTTCTGTCTCTCATCTTTTCCCTCTGTCTCTTTCTCTTTATTCGCAGCGTCTCTTAAAGAGTATCACTCCAGAGCCCAGCGGTGAACAACACAGAGACTTCATTGTCACCAACGCAGTCTGACCAAACCCTGACCAAAAGAAGGTGCCAGTCTAGCAACATACAGTGCTCTTTTCTGGACAAACTGCAAAACCACAGGACAAGGGGGCTACCTATCACCGCCTTTGCCTCTTTTTCATACATCTCCTAAACTTGTTTTTTAGCTGTCTGACACCAAGATTTAGAAATAGTGGTGGAGTTCGGTGGAGCCAGGCTGCAGTAGCTTTATTTAGCCCTGTTTGGTGTGGTTCCTTATGCTGGTTCAGTTTTTAAGGAGTTATCTGGTATCTTTCCTCTCTCTATTTGTCTACTCACAGGTGTCACCTAAGCCATTTAGTGACCAACTTTTCTTCAGGTTATACAGTTGTAACAAATATTTTATACAATTATAGAAAGTATGATACAATATCTGTCTATGTAGACAATAAACTGGAGATACTGCACATTGAAATCAGTTGGAGAAGGCCAGAAATATACATTCCAATCTTTTCAGTCTTTATGGTTGCATTTTCATATTATGCTGTTACGTTATGCATTCCAATATGTAGCAAAATTCAGGTATCTGTTACTAAAGCCAAATATATGATAACTGCTCTGTTCATATTTCTAAAGATGTTTCAATATTGTAGCTGTCGTTATGTTGTGTTGACTGTCAGCCTGTGTTTATTTGTTGGCATCTTGGGCGAGCAACGGATTTGCAATGAATTCCCTACACTGTGAAGCACACTGGTGTCTGATAGTGAATGTGTGTGACTCTGTGTGTGTGTGTGTGTGTGTGTGTGTGTGTGTGTGTGTGTGTGTGTGTGTGTGTTCTTGTTTAATTACATTTGTGGGGTCCAAAATCCGGGAATACAGTATACTTGTGGGGTCCGGACAGCCTTGTGGGGCCAAAATGCTGGACCCCACAAGGTTAAAGGACTGTTTGAGGGTTAAGACTTGGTTTTAGGATTAGGGTTAGAATTAGTTTATGGTTAGGGTGAGGGTAAGTTAAGGTTAGGCATTTAGTTGTGATGGTTAAGGTTAGGGTAAGGGGCTAGGGAATGCATTATGTCAATGACGGGTCCCCACAAAAATAGTGAGACGCACTATGTGTGTGTGTGTGTGTGTGTGTGTGTGTGTGTTTTAAAAAACAAAAAAGACTGTTATAATGTCCAGTGGGGAAATGGATCAAAGACAGAACCAACCAAGTGTATTCATTCTATAACTGCAATATAAAATGTGTATTTATTTTATAATGTATCATTGCTGTCATTTTGACCTCACACACAAACATTACATGTGACATCACAATGACATAGTGATAATGGTCCTTGTTTAATCACAGTGACATTCTGCACTCTCTTATCATACTGCTCAACTGTCATTAATACAAACCAAATATGGATCACAGCTAATAACATTATTAATGGTATCGTCTGAAAATCATCATCACTGCTCTTTACTTTCTACCAAAACATTGTGTGTTTGTGTGTATATGCACATGTGCCTGTGTGTGTGTGTGTGTGTGTGCGTGTGTGTGTGCGTGTGTGTGTGTGTGTGTGTGTGTGTGTGTGTGTGTGTGTATATTTCTGAGAGTGTATGTAGGAGTAGGAGTGAATATGGCGAGTACTGTACATTTACATGTGTATTTACTAGTCAGTCTGGTATTGGTGTAATCTATCCTGTGAATACCTGTCTCCTCTCTCCATGGATGTGTGTGTGTGTGTGTGTGTGTGTGCGCACCTTGATTAGTGTGTTGGTACACGTATGGGTGGTTGTGCAAAAAGGATTAGAGGTGTTCAGGCTCTTTACGTATGTATGTGTGCATGCCGTGATGTATGTGTATACCGTACTTCAAGTGTGAGTGTGTGTGTGTGTGTGTGTGTGTGTGTGTGTGTGTGTGTGTGTGTGTGTGTGTGTGTGTGTATGTGTATGTATGTGTGTGTCTGTAATGTGATGTCATGTCTTGTTAACTGCCAAAATATCCAATGAAGGAAGTAAACTCCCTCTTGCCTCTCTCTCGTACATCTCTAGCTTATGTAAGTTCTATGTATGTCAATAAAAGACTGTATTGAAAAATACACCTGTATAGAATAAAGATGTATAAATATATGGGGAAAAAAAGATAATAAATATATATGGAAATAAATAACCTGTCATCTGTTATTTTATGTTTGTCAGTCCTGTCATTTACACAATTTGAGACATTTGTTTTATTTATTGTATCCTTTAAAAGTTCGATAAACTATTTTATTTATTTTTCTTTAATAATCACAATAAACCAAGGTGAATACATGACAAGGAGCATAACATACTTGTCAATTATGTACAGGAAAGCAAACATCTTCATTTAACAGATCCAAAAACAGACACAGGACACTATGAAATATATTTAATGTAAAATTTAGATAGATCCAAAACTGAAAGGAAATACAGTTTGGATCAAGGGAGTATAATCACCACTGTGCAATAAAACACTTCACCAATGTCCTCCTGAGAAAAAGCATAACTGAAAATTTCTGTCATTATTGGTATTGCTTTACCAGTTTTGTAGTGAGTCTTTCATTTATTAATTTAAATATATATTTTGTGAATTACATTTATTTAGTTGTCATATTACAGCAAACCAAGGAGAATAAACTAATAAAAATACATAAAAAAACAACCAAAGATTTGCAAGCAATTTGTCATAGTAAGTTCTTAAACATTAAGTGAAAGGGGACACCTATGTCATTAATAATAATCTACAGACCAACAGTGTAGATGTTGAGAAAAACATGTGTAGCCTACACATACAGTATATACAAGGCCTAAATTGATGCTGTAACAGTAATGGCCAGTCGATCAAATGATCTAAACAGGAAAATAAATAACAGCCCATAACATCTAAAATCACCAATAGCCAGACTGATAGAGGATTCTACATAGCCACATAACATACTTTAACATTTTTAATAAAGATTCCTCAACTGCATCCAAGACATGCTCAGGCAGGACTTTCCACTATCAAAAAAAATTAAATAAACTATGTAATGGTGACACCGTCTCCAAACAACCCCCAAACAATGTTTGGCATTTTTGCACCGACAGCTCTAGTCATATATTATGTAACTGCAACAGACCCCCAGTCTGCTCAGTCTTGGCAATCAGTGGCAGCTCTTTAAAGGGTCCGTTTAATTGATTTCCCATTGCTTAGTATCTGCCTATGCAAATATGTTTATTTCTGTCATTTATTCTTTGTCTTTTAAATCTCAAAACCTCAGAAACTATCAAAATGACTAGATACCACAAATTGAATGTGTATTTTGTTGTGATTTGGGACCCGTTTTAACTCCGAACTTGTAAAATACGGATGCTTGGGCAGTGGCTGTCAGCGTCAGAAACAACGCAAAAAGCACCTTTGAGCATGTGTGTAGAGCGCTCCCGGCAGAGCAGCAGCTACATGGTGCTTGAAGATGACAGGAGACAGGGTTTGTGTCCCCCGTGTCACTTTTCCTAAACCCAACTGTCGCTTTCTTCTTTTCCTAAACCCAACTGTCCCGCTCTTGTCCCGCGTGTCACGGAAACGTTCCTTTTATAAGCCCACCCACGATCTTTTCCTTAACCTAACTGCGTCAAAAGTGATGCCAGTAGCCCTGACCAAGCGCATTTAGATAAAGCGCGTTTTAGATAACGCTAAAGGAGACTTTTAGCGTCAATAGCAACGCCAAAGGCAACTGACCAGGCGTCAATATTTTACGCGATGGGAGTGAGAATGTGTTGGAACTAACCCTTTAAATCTCTTGCTTTTTACACTTTGCTCTGCCAACAACAGAAGCCAGCTGAATCTGTTGGATGATCTGCAAAAAAAAAAAAAAAACTTGACTGAATGCTTTTAATACTGCTCCAGACTGCATTGGTGTACTACTAATGCCATATACCTCTGCTCGGCCCCTCAGGTCCTCTGAACAAGGCCTGCTACTTACTTACTTACTAAAAGGTTCTGTGCTTGAGCCATGTGCTCTATTTTGAGTAGTGTTTGTTTTAATGTATTTATTTATTTTGCCTGTGAAGCACTTTGTGACTCTGTCTGTGATAAGTGCTATATAAATACACTTTACTTACTTACCTACTTACAAGTGATGCCTCTAGTTGTTCTGTTGAAATGTTTGTGTTGTACTCGTCTTTTGTTCTTTTAACCTTTTTATTTTATGTAAAGCACTTTGTAATCTAGGTTTGGAAAGGTGCAATAGAAAGATAACTAACTTAATGAAGTGGTAAAATGTTGAACTTCAACACAATCAACACAGGATCAGGTTCTCTCTCAAGTGACAATGCTGTGACAAAGCTGGCACTGTAGGGCTCCTTGTGAAGTTTCTCTGTGTGTCACTGTTAACTGATACTGAGTTTATAGAGGTAAACAACTCTGTTAGCCATTTTTAGTGACTGCATCATGAACTGCTCTGGCTGTATTATGACTCAACTGATTTAAAAGCAGGCTTACACAACAGCATGAGGTGAGTATCATCTTGATCAGAAAGCATGTGTTGCATTGAGCCACTTTAAATGTGGGCTATTCCAACCTGTCAGGACAATCATTGTTTCTCTGTCAACCCAAGTGTGTCTGCATCTGTGTGTGTGTGTGTGTGTGTGTGTGTGTGTGTGTGTGTGTGTGTGGGTGTGTGTGTGTGTGTGTGTGTGTGTGTGTGTGTGTGTGTGTGTGTGTGTGTGTGTGTGTGCGTGCGTGCGTGTGTGTGTGTGTGTGGGTGTCTGTGATTGTGTGTGTGTGTGTGTCTGTGTGTGTGTCTGTGTGTGCACAACACAATGGTTCCTTGTCATCACTGATTAATCCCATGACTAAAATCTGCAATCAGCAGCTTCAGCAAACAGTCTTGTCATGCACACACACACACACACACACACACACACACACACACACACACACACACACACACACACACACTAGAGAACGAGGTAAAATAAAAATCATGAGGGTTTGATTTCAGTATTGCTGGGAGAATGATCTCCAGCTCAACGGGTTGTAGCCAATGTGCAACAGATGTGCAGTCATGCCTTATGTAGCCACTTCATACAGTATATCCTGAGGTAGTAAGAAGAAACTTTTAGAGTCATTTTTTTCAGTTGTTCTATCAGCAGTTCTATCTGCCAGGTTTGAAATGAAATTCAGAGTGGACATTTTTTGGGTTAAATTGCACCCTCCCTGAATGTGCAGATAATCATGTGCGCATCCACACGCTGAGCCAGGAGTTTCTCCTATATGTGTGAGTGTGCGTGCTTTATTGTGGCAATTTCCTCTGAGCTCCCTTCCCCTGACTGATGGACACATCCTGTGTTCTGTGTCTTGCCTTATCGCTGCAGATCTATATTAAACAGTGCAGCACAGCCATCGTATCCCTCCACCTCTGCTGTACCTGTCATCTCGGCTTCTACCTAGCTGCCTGCCTGCCATCCTCTCTTACTATCAGGTGTCTATCAAGACCTGCAGCTCATTTCATCTCTTTTTTCCAGCTCTCATTTCTTTGTATTTTTTTCGTTCTTATATTAATTTGTGCAAGCCAACCCAGGCTGTGTTGGTGTGTGCATGTATGTGCCTACTCTCCATCTCAAACATGACAATTGCTGTCATTTTGAGACATCCCTCATGGGTTTTTTAGCCTTCTGCACTGTGATAACCCTTCATACTTCCTCACAGCAGCTCACTTTGACTCTCCACTTTCCATAAGCAGCTGAGTTTGACATTATTTCAACTCTCTTTCTGTCAGTTCTCGATATAAATATGTAAAATCCTGGCATTTACCTCTCTAACTTGCGCCAACTGTCCTCTCCCTGTCTCTCTATTTTTTTCCTTTTACCCAGACTCTACTGATTCCCTGATACTGCCGCTGCCTCTCAAGAACAGGAAATGAAACTCTTTTTTTTCCTCTGATCTGTCGCTCCCACCCTTTATCACTTAGAAACCTTGAATCCCAGCAATGGCTGTCTCTCACTCCCCTAATGAACTCATTTTGCGAGGGAGAATACCATCTTATCTCTGCAGAGTAGGCCCTCTTCTCTCTCTCTCTCTCTCTCTCTCTCTCTCTCTCTCTCTCTCTCTCTCTCTCTCTCTCTCTCATTTCTCTCTTCTCCCTTCATATAATTGTTGCCAAGATACACTGAGAGGTCCTTGATCTGTTGTCTTCTCATTACAGGTGAGATGAGAAAGACGAGGAGAGAGTAAATAGATCTTTAATACTAACTCTGACATGCTTTGTCTCCATTATTAATGTATTATAAAAGTGTGTACAATATGTTTTTTGTCATGTCAAATGCATGCCCATAGAGCACAAGAAAACAGAACAACACTGAGTTTATGTTCAAATCAATGTCAGCCAACAAGATTTGTAGCAGCAAGATGTATGAATGTATGTGTATTCAATTTACATTAAGTATTTGGGTTACTGTGTTTGGTTCCCAAAGTGTTCAGTTGGGTAGAGATCATGGTGACTGTGGAGGCTATATCATTATACTTATCATACCATTCATTGACCCACTGTGCCCTGTATTGAAGCATCTGCATTTTTTGCATCTCTCTAATCATTTATTAAGTTTTTCACCCATATGTAACCACATCCACACCAAATGTGCCCAATACTTCAGTCATAAAGAGGTTGGGTAGGGGTGACAAGGATGTGGTGAAACAAGTTTCATAAGCCTTGAAACAGCTAAAACAGTCTGACAATAGACATAAAGTGGGGAGATGGTGTGTTCAAGTTGAACTGGGAAGTCAGAATTTCTGAGTTCCCGGTTGCCCCCCTGAATGCTTGGAAAGTCAGAAATAACCCTGACATCACAATCCAACATGGCTTCTCTGAGCATCAACAGTAGGGAAAGCTGTAGGAATATACTGTTTATTGGCACTTCTGTCTTATTTGTGTCTCATTAAATCCGTCGTACACACAGTAGGCTACTGTCCATCTTGTATCTGTGGAAATGTTGCTCTGGTGTTTGTACGTGCAAAATACTGCATTGTGTATGCGTTGTTATCAACATTGCTAACAATGGGTAGCCTGGCTTGATTCCCCACCTCATTAACTATAATAGTTTTCTGGCTTGTTATTGGAACGCGGTCAACTCGGGTGTGACATCATTCCCATTTCCGACCTCTGACTTCTGAGGTAAACGGAATGCAGCATTGGATTGGTTGATGCAAGAATGGATGATCCGGAGGGACGGGCAAGGCCATGACTCCCCATACTCTGCCTCTGTTATTATTATTATTATAATTATTATTATTATTATTACTGTTAATATTTTTACCCGAACCTAAACCAATCTCACTCGTCATGCCTAAACCTAACCAACAGATAAAATGTGATAAAGTGCCATGCTCTGGGTGCCCTTAAATGCTCGATGGTGTTTTAAGCCCCCAACGTCTCCTTCCAGGCAGCGCTGTGACCGTTGACTTCAAGGCACCTAACCCTAACCTTAACCCTAACCATAACTGTTGCCTAATCCTAGTGACGTTGGGGGCTTAAAATATCGAAAATATCATGCAGTGCCATTTACGCTGCCCTACGTGCTAGAAAACGTTATAAAAAAAAAATAACAATGACTCATATTATTCACTGTGATAGATTATGGCCAGAAGGACAGAAGATGCCTGGAAGGCAGGAAATGATTCTCTTAACGCAAGCTTTGGAAATAGTAGTTTAATATCAAGTAAAGTTCAGTGTTTAAAAATGCTGCATACACTGCCCATTTGAAACCAAGTCTTTGTTAAGTTCTTTTGTACATTATACATCTTATGCTGGAGTGTCTGTCCTAGCTTAAAGGTTACTAATATCACTCTATATATTCCGTCTGCACACCTCACCTCAGCTGTGAATTTTGAAACACAGCTGCCTACTCACCATATAAAAACTATTTGCAGGCATAGAAGTTTTAAAAGAATTGCAGAGCCAGGAAAAATGGACACAATACCATAAAAACTAATTAAACAAATGACATTTGAACATACAGTGTGCTGTAATGACCAGTGTTTTATTCTTTCATCTGAGAGCATCTTACTGAAAAAATCAAGATCCCAGTCTCCAGTGTAAGCTGATTTTGAATGGGGTCATATCCCCCCCTGTTGGTTGTAAGGAATATCGTGTCATTAGAATTAGGGTAGCTTGTTTTGATGAAAGTTGACCACTGAAGGGGACTGGAGCTCCATAGAGAGAACAGGGGCTGAGGGTGTGGACTGAAGATGCAAGGGGAAAACCCCAAGAATTTAAGCAATGACATCATCATTTATTCACATGTTTCTTTGGTAAAACCAGACTAGAATTGCTAAAAAAAAAATAAAATAATGAATGGATGTATAACTGAATAGTGGAGCATGTCAGTGAATCAAGTACACACATACTGTACATTTAAAGACAACAGGAAGGTTGTGCATTCATGTAATAAATGCTCACATTAAACTGTAGGGGGCAAAATGGGGTTAAAATGTTACCATTCCATTGCTTTTAGTCTTTTACTCTCCACACACTCCACCATAGACACAACCATTTAACAAACCTCTCTCACTCATGCACACACACACACACACACACACACACACACACACACACACACACACACACACACACACAAACACACACACTGGTCTGTGATGAAATCTCTTGTGGATAGCAGAGCTTTAATTACAAGGAGGATTGTCTTTAGCCCCACTGTCTCTGTCATGTCACTAAGTCCCTGAAGTAGAATCATCCACTTCTCTAATCCTAATCTTGTTTGCTCCTACACGCTCACTTTCTCAGTCTCTCCCTGCCTGTTGTGGTTACCTGCCTGCAGAGAATCTATCATCTCTCTCTTCCTCTTTTGCCCTCTCCATGACTCTTCAGCTGCTCTGTTGTCATTCACCTTGTTCTAATAAACGTGGGTTGGGCATTGTTATGGCTGCACGATATGAGGAAAATATATAATTACAAATATTTTTGACTGATATTGCGATTGCGATATGATTCATGATATTGGAGGGAATAATCGTTTTTTTGTATCATTATTCTCATTTTCATTGAAAATGATTAACATTGAAAGAAATTAAAATGGTTATAGTGTGATTTTTGCGAGGATCTGTACCAAACAAAGATTTTTTTGCTTTAATCTGTAGAATACGATTTGTAGGCCGGGACCTCTCTGCAGCACCACAATACTTAATTCAAAATGGTTTGACACATATTTTGCCATTAACAAGTATTGCGCCCCCCTGCGATTTGGATATTGCACTAGTCCATATTGCGATTTCGATACAATTGCGATTAACTGTGCAGCCCTAGCTATTGTGATATCAGCCAAAACGGCAGACATGTATGAGGGGGTCATCAATCATCCTGTCAATCCTTTATTTGCAATAATTTGGATCATGTGCTTTCCGTTTTTATATGTTATCAGTCTCTCCTCACTCCGTCTTCCACCCTTTTTCCTTTCCATGCTTCTTCTTCATCTTCTTTCTTCTTCAAGTGCAATGCAAACATTGCATTTTCTCTCTTCACCACCTAAGTACCTCCTAATCGGTTTCGGTTTTATTGTGTCTCTTTTTGTTTTTTGCTTCTAAAGTTTTTTAATACAAGCTTATTGGATGATTGATAAGAAAGGAAAAAGGAGAAAAAAAGATGGAGGAGGGGAAGGAACGCTGAGAAGGACAGGGAGAAGAGGAGG
This sequence comes from Sander lucioperca, assembly GCF_008315115.2. NCBI lineage: Eukaryota > Metazoa > Chordata > Actinopteri > Perciformes > Percidae > Sander > Sander lucioperca. The sequence continues at coordinate 6,417,359 of NC_050177.1, forward strand.
AGGAGGAGGCAATGACCCAAATAATGCAATGAAGTGAATCAAAATGAGCCTCCTATAGACTTCAGCTTCACACCCATCCACACATTCCTCTCCATCAATGACAATCACAACATTGGTTTTTTCAACATGATGCAGCAACATTAAAAAAATTAAAGGGAAAAGGTATTTGCTGATGCAACACTTTACATCAAGATTGTCAAAGCTCCTTGAGATATGGGATATGAGTTGTGTTGAGATGCTGTATCTCCTCCCATCTTTCACCTCACCTCTTCTGACTTTCACCATCATCATCCTCCACACACACACACACACACACACACACACACACACACACACACACACACACACACACACACACACACACACACCTCCCCCTGCTTTCACACCCCCACCCCCACATCTCCCAGGAGAGGCGGTAACATAGAAGCACGGAGATGTAAGGTCAGGTCTTCTCCTGCGCAAGATCCTATGGATATAGAAATAAAGACACTAATGCATTATGCATGATGCTATGTCACCTATCTAATACCTCAGTCCACACACACACACACACACACACACACACACACACACACACACACACACACACACACACACACACACACACACACACACACACACGTTACATAATTTTAGTTCTGTATTATTTTCCGTTTAATTGATCTATTGGCAGTGACTTTTGCATGAATGGGAGTGCACTGCCAGCTGGTCGCTATGGCGCACGCGCCTGACACCGTCTATGCCTGGCAAGGCAGCAGCCTTACGTTAAGCTAACTGGCAAAACAATATGGAAAGCTATGAGATGTAAATGTCAAAATAAAGGCGTATAATTGTCCGCATTAAAAGGCAACGTGAATTATTGACTACAGAGGCCTATAAATAAAACAACAAAAACCTAGAACATTACTCATTTTGAATGCCATGTAAATAATAATAGTAGATTGTGTAACAATGTATTGTTTTAGTTAAGTCAACACTACCTGAATGCAAGCTTTTATTTTGAAAAATGTAAAGACCGGATATGTTTAATGATTCTTTTCAGCTTGACACTAGAGGGGCAACTAAGCAACGAACACAGAAATAACATCGGGAGCTCGGCATACTGTAACGTTAGTTCCTGCCCAAAATGTCTTGTATCTCGGTGCTTCACTCTCCGAGGTGACCGAGGTCAGAGCAGCTGCGGCATGGCGCTGGTCACCGTCCAGCGGTCGCCGACACCGAGCACTACCTCCAGTCCCTCTGTGTCTGTAAGTATCTGTGAACTGGTTTGACATTTCGGCTCACTTTCGTTGGTCTGTCACCGCAAGAATACCGTTAGCCCAGTTTTCACTGTTCGGGATTTAGCGTTATGCACTGTACATCGGTGCCGGTGGCTAACTTAGCTGTTAGCATCATGCTGTAACCTAAAAGTAACCTCACAGTCCTGCAAAGGGATGCAAGTTTGTCTTTCAAGATATTTAGATGTGTGCAAAGTTAACTCAGTTCCTTACTGGTGTCAAGTTTTTGCAAACTAACGTTAACTCTATCAGCTATTTAGCTAGATAGTGTTAGCAAATAGAGCTCCTTTGCCTACTTCCTCCCCGGGAACCCAAAGTAATTTCAGAAAAGCCGCCAGATAAACTAAAACGTCTTTTAATTGCAGTTTGCAGTAAAGGTAATTATTGGTTATGTTTATTCTACGATTATACACCTGGAATATGCTGCCTTCTGTACCTTTGTCCAAATTGCCATGTCATGTCAGCACCACATCTAACGTTACAAATGTATTACTATTATCACTTGTTAGTGGAGTGACAGTGAATGGAGAGGAGCTGCCTGGTAAGATGGTTAGTGTGGCAGGCCTGTCAGACTCTGTTGGACGCAGTGGGACAGTCCTCTTATTCCCATTGACAATTTGAGGCTTCATACGTCTGGCTCAGGCGCTTGACACAGACCCAGGCTGGGGTGGTGTGGCTGCCATAGATTAGACCTATGCCATCATGCTAGGAATATGGTAAATTGGCCACAGTGATGTAGGGGCTGATGTTAGCTAGTCTCTCAGACTGCCTTCTTAAAAGACACATCTCACTGAAGATCCTGACCTCTGGTTAACACAACATGACAGGAATTCAGCCACATGCAGCTCAATTTAACCTCAGTGTTTTGCAGAGACTGACTATGTTGCAGATATCAAGGCCAGTTTGGTGGAGAAACACATGGGACAGCCATGCATATTATGGAGAATGGATTACGAAACCTAAAACATCAATAGAGCCACTGTTATTATAAATGGCTGCAGCACATTACATTACAGCTCAGAGCTATATTATTATTATTATTACATAATGGCTTTTGGAGACATATGGACACATTAAAATCTTGACCAGGATGTGCCAGATCAAAGAAATGGCACACATGAATTATGATTAAAGATGAAGTGATTATTCTTTAACCCAGCAGTGATGGTTTTTAGCTTTGAGGCAGTGAAAGGAGCCGAGGCTGAGGTTACCAGCTTCTTGTCATGAGACCCATTTCTGATGGAAAGCAGCCATGTGAGCACTCTTGTGAGATGTCTGATGCTGAGAGGGGGGTGGGTGGGTGGTGGTAGGGTAGGGTGCTGGGAAAGGCACAGCACAACAGAGCAGTGTATTGAGGTAAGAGCTGGGAATGAGGTCCAGAAAGAAAGATGAACGGTCATGAGAGGCACAGCTGGAATGCCATTGCCACTTCAGCATATGTGATAGGCTTTTTCCAGTATGCCTAAACCTAAACCTTTTATTAGGGCTTTGGCAAATTAAACACAGGTTTCAAATTATTGACCCATCAATTAATACAGCTAGCATTTTCCCTTCAGCACAGTGGAGAATAGCCACCCTATAGTGGTAGTGTAATCTGCCTAGCAGCACACCAAATGCTCTGTTCTCATTGGCTATAAGACCACTCCCTACACATCTGTGCGGTGGCATGGTAACCATGGAGATCATCCTGTACATCATATCCCACCCATGGCTGCATTTATTATGGCATGTTGTCTTCATCACATATTAGAAGTATACAGTCCCTACATTCATCAGTAATTTTGATGAGTGAGTGCTTTGCAGTGGTGTAATGGTATACTGGGATCACATATGCCTTTGAAATCTGCTGAGCTAGGCATTTTGTCAGGTGTGTGTGTGTGTGTGTGTGTGTGTACAGGAAGTGTTTGAGTCCATGTGTGGACTCGTATTTCTCCCGTGTCACCATATTTTGCCTTGAAGGCAGGCTGTTAGGCTGCTGATGCAGAGAGCATCATTCAGCCAGCTGCCTCTCTAGGCCTAATCACATTTGTGGAAGCAGGCACAGGAATAGATGAAAACTCCATCCTCATCCTTTCTCCTCAAGCTTCTGCACCTCCTGACCTCGCCATCTAATCTTCCTCATCCATCATCATGTATCATCATCATTCATCAGCACCAGCATTAGCTTCTTCGTTACTGTTCGGTGTCCCATGCCTGTACCTATCCCTGTGTGTCCATCCATACTGTATTTGTCTGGGGTATTGTGTGTGTGTTTTGGCCTATGTAGTAGCCAGGATTGACAGATTGATGCCAAAGAGAAACTTCCAAGAGTTTTGTGAGGGATTACCAAAACAGGCTGGGATTAAAAGTGTGTGTGTGTGTGTGTGTGTGTGTGTGTGTGTGTGTGTGTGTGTGTAACTGTGCTGGTTGCAGTGGTGGGGGAGGATGATTGCATTTTGGAAAAAGAGACAGAGAGGGGAGGGCATGGACGCTAAGTCTGTTGCAGCCCTACCCCTGGTCTGTGCTCTGAGCCTCAGTTCAAATACCATGCTGGCCCTGCCTTGTAACTGAAGTTACAGATGAAAGGCTTCACGTAGCCGCCAGCCAATTTAGCATTCTTTTAATGCAAGGTTATTTGAGTCTGACTCAGCGTGTGAAGCAAATAGTCTCTTTGGTCAATCTGATACAGTGTGTCCTTTCCAAAATGCTAGCTGCTGGTGCAGGACTGATATGAACTGACGCAGGTATTGCATATTCATTTCTTTTTTTTTCTTTCTAATTTTCTGTCTGTCTCTGTAGGAATCAGGCAGTGGTGAGGATGACCGTCGCTCCCAGCCCAGAAGGTGAGACCACTTCCTGTTTTGTCATACTCTGTCTCCAGTTTCCTGGAATAACTTTCACACACTGCCATTGAGTAGCATCACTAGAAACTGTAAGTTGAGACTCAGGCCACTAGGGGGAGACATCAGATTAACAGTGTTTCTTTAATTACTGAGCCACATTTTCTGTTACAGTTCTTAAAACATTAATGCAATTGGTTCATTGATTCAGTATAGTGCTGCATAAAACTTAATTTGACCTGCAAAAGGCCAACTTATGTGTCAAGCTAAAACCAGTTTGTCAATGCCACCAAAATGAAAATTCCCTTCATCTTTGCTTAGACCAAGACTAACAAATAAAAGGAATTATGTCCACTGAAGTTGTTTCCCAAACACAGGTGTTAACAAAAAGTCTATCTTCACCAGATTCACATTGTCATTTTGTTTAGTTCTACTAGTTACCATGTTCAATAAGCACCTTAATACAACAGTCCATGTCAAGGAGAAAATACAAAATGTTAAAGCTAGTATAGCTTTGTTTAGTAAAGGCAACTGTCTCAATACAACTTATTGATGTAGTTTAGGAATTCTAAACATTTTTGATTTTATGATTATATTATTGCCCTTGAAATACATAGCACTTAATGCCATTTGAGGATATTGCCCCGTGGCACCAACCACTGTGGTAATAACGGTTTTAAAATAGTTTTATTTAGGTTATTTTTTATGCTGCAAACAAATGATGTCTTTGTAAGTACTTCTGTCAATATTTGTTAAGTCCACTGATGTCATAGGCTGGGGGATTGATTTTCATGATTCTACCTGGTGGTTGTGGTGGAGTAGATGATTTGCTTTTGATGTGTGTATATCTTCATAAAAGACAATGACGTCAGCACTGTTATTGTCCTTTTGTTTAGATAACTCAGGTGTCTTTGTCATTGGGCTGTATCTTGGGCCAAGGCCCTCTACAGAATTGGAATGAAATTTATAGACTTGTCACTTCACTTAACTTTTTGCCTATAAACAGCTACCACTAAACATGGAAAATGTGTCTTCACTGTCCTGTAGGCTCACACAGAGTCTCTTAGGGACCGTTCGGTATTTATGGACCACCGGAGGAAAATAGGGGAGGGTCATGTCTTTTTATTCTTTGTTGAGGGGAGGGTCACCCAACGGTTTTTAGTCTAAGAAACTTTTGTATTCATGAAAACAGCAAAATTTCAAAGTGGCTTGTTTGGTGCATACTTTTCCATGTAGCTCTCAGTCTCTGCCCCCCGTTGCTAGCAGATGGGTCTGACCCAAGAAAAATCGCAACATGACAGCAACACGAGTTTGGAGTTGCTTTCTCTGAGAAGCTAACTGCGCCACCTGTTGTCAAAGTATCATCACTGACATAATGAAGTTGACTAGCTCAAAGGTTTCACGTTGCCTCGAGTTCGAGCACCCACGGAAAAAATACTGAGCATCCACGTGTGCCAGACTGCCTGTAGACTACATTCATTTAAAATGAAACATTGCAGTTGTTGCTAAGTGGAGCGTGTGAGCGCTGATCGCGGTTATGTGTCAGTTAAACTTCTCATCTCCAATTGTATCTATAGAGCTCCAGCCAGCTCACAGCGGGGTCTGTGAAGGTGGACAGGCCGGGAGGCAAGCCAGCGACCCCGGCAGGCACCCGTCTGCTGTCACGTCAGACTGTGGAGCTTCTGAACTCCGACAGTCGGACAAAATTAGCCATCAATTTTCGTAAAACGGCCCATATTTGAGCTCTACATAGTTGATTTGTCGCATAAAAAATTCTCAGAAGTGAATTTAGTAATGAAATAGCAGACGAACAATGTATAAAGTTCTCAGTTGTTGGCCACAACAGCAATCCATGGTTGTTGTGATTGTTGCAGCGCTGCACACCAACACACTTACCTTTGAATTTCTGATTGGGCGGGCCAGCTGTCAATATGGGTTATTACCCAGTGTGCTTCGTTGAATGGTCTCAATGTTTTATTGTTTTATTTCATGTGAATACTAGTTTACTGGAGGAGTAACTTAGTATTTGAAGTAATGCAGGAAGTGTGCATTTAGTTTCCATGCTTATTGTGTTTCCACAACAATGTTAGTGAGTAAATCTACTGAAATGGCCACCACACCATAACAGAGGAGTGTGATGTATAAGATGAGAAGGCAGAGGTTAAAACATGTACGTTATGGTTGTAAAAAAACAATGTCTATCTGTACATCTTTGCCAAGCGCAAACCAGTACATAAGGCATCAATAAATCGTTGGGGAGGGTCATCCCTTTTTTCCATTTCATTTTGGAGGGTCATAGAAAAATGTATTGCTGGCGAAGGGAGGATCAAGTCTATTTTGACTAAAGATACCAAAACTCCTCCAGTAGCCCCTCAAATAAAAAAACGAACAGTCCCTTATCACTTTAAATGTTTTCCCTACATTACAGTCTGTCCATAGAGACGGTAGCACACAACCAATAAACAGGGAGGTGAACATTTGAATGGATTTTGTAAGGGACTTAGCGGACTAATCAAAGCTTTGAAGTGCAATCTAAACTGTCTAGCTTTGTCGTTAGACTTTTTTTGTCTTGATTTAAATGTATCTTATTATTACTGTCGTTGTTTAATACAGCAGGTAGGCCTAATGAGACACGGCAGTAAGACATGACCGATATACTCCTACAGTGTTGACAGGCTGGACTGTTCATATCTTGCTCTGTGAGGCCAGTGCAGGCTGAAGGATTGGTCTGAGTGGAACGTTGCTTTCCTGTCAGGAGACAGTGGACATCAGATACAGGGTAAAACAGAATGCCACGCACAAACGTTATGATGTTTGTCAGAAACCTCGCACACTGACTCTAAAATGTAACTCTTTTGTCATTTCCTTTTTCTTCACCTTTGGGCTTTGGCTGTTGCCCAGGATCGCTCAGATTTCGTAAATGCGTGTCTTGGACCCTGTCACACTACATGAGCCCAGCAAGGTCTGGCAAAATCAAATACATCTGAAAAAAAGCTGGTCAGGCTCCCGCTGGTCTAGAGTCGTTAGGAGGGTCAAAGTCTTCAGTCCTGAGCTCATTCACACAGCAGGATAATGCACTAACTATCAAGCTAAAAATGTAGGGGTGGGTGAAGTGCTTATGCTAAATCTACAGTACTGCAAATGTAACAAGACAGAAAGTAAACATGGATGTTTTATATCCTCTATTTTTAAATGGAACAGATATGGATTTGCACCAAAAACTAGTCACTTCTTCCTCCGACAGTGGACTAACCTTTAAAAAGGTTCATTTGAATTTGTCCCCAAGTTTTGGAGAAATCCTGCTCACAAAATACAGACAAACTGGACAAAAGCATGACCTCATTGGCAGGGGTAATACCATTTAAACACCATATACACCATATGATAGTAATTTTAGTTCATGATTGCAACTGGCCCAAGACAAGCCAAGGGCTTCATGTGGAGCACTTACTGTATAGTACATGATGAAACAGAGTGGATTTTAACCAAAAGTAGAACATACTAGAAAAAGATGGTATGCTATGTCACACATAATATGAAAATTGAAACTTGGTGATATCACTCCTGTAAGTATTTAACACACCCCAATAGTGCCAAGAACGACATGTGGTCCCAATTATTGGTTAGGTAATACAACAAAGCAGCAGCAGCTGGTGAAGTCATACCCACGGATATGTCCACACACACACACGCACGCACACACACACACACACACACAAAGCTTATTCCCCATACGCCTAACATCATTATAGTCTTGTTTTACCATTTACCCATTTACCTAGCTCGCCATTTGCTCAGCATTAGCACAAATCCACACACACACACACACACATATACACACACACACACACACACACACACACACACACACACACACACACACACACACACACACACACACACACACACACTGGAACATACATGCAGGGTGCAGCCAAGGGGCTTGCTGAGTGACCCCTAATGTGTATTACATAAGAGATGAGGTCCAATTAACTCCCCACCCTACATATGGATTCAAGTAGCAGCAAGGGCAAATATACCATATAGGAGCCACTGAGACTGAGGGGAGCTTTGGCTTTTGCAGTGCAGTTATATTTTTATTTTGCCTTGATTTCTCGCTCTTCTCCAGAGTCTTTGTCTCTTTTCTCTTTCAGTTATTTAGTTGACTACTCACTGACTCACACCCCGTATCTCTCCCTGAACGTCGCTTTCATACCGACACATAAACAGCTGTCTGTACCCGCTGCACCACACCAATGAAGTATAACGTTACTGCAGTGCATTAATGAATCTCTGCCTGCCACACACTGTTGCCTCAGGACTGACACTGACTGTCAAGGACAGAGTTTTTTTCTATCCAGAGTTACGAAACTAACATTTGAAGTTTTTGTTCTGTTGTAAATCAATCTTTAAATGGTTGGAAAAATTGTGAAAACGGCTGATAAATTCTGTTCTGCTGTGGCGGCTGAACAAAAGAGGTGCTTCCTATTCTTCTTGTGATTATACGCAGGGATATCATGTGATGTGGCACAGCTGTTAAAGGTCGCAGCATCACAACATTGAAACATATGCTGTAAAAGCACACCTGTATTGGCCCACTTGAAATGTCAGCTTTCAGTTCTCTATCTCCGTTTAGTTTGTAGAGTGCCTGTATAAAGCAACACACCATTGTTACCTAGTTAGAGCCTAGATGTGTGTCAGTGTGATGTATTTACTTTGGTCAAAAGCCAGCTGTGGATGGGGAAAAGCCTGTGAGAAGAAAGAGGGGCGGCGTTTAGCTGTTCTCTTTCTGACCTTGTCTATCCATTGTCTCACTGCTGTAGAGCATTTCCTTATTCAGATGCTGTTTGTTTTGGATAATAATACAATTGAATTTTCAAATTATTTTAATGGCAGGTAGAATCTATTTGGGTGGCAAGAGGAACTACTCTGTGAGAAATAACATCAGCCATTACTTCACAACAGCAGACCAACCTAGTTATACATCAGAATCCTTTGTGTTGCAAGCCTCTCCCTGCACTGTTAAGTAGTTAAGTTTGCATGTTAGTGACTCATGCATCAGCTCTGACCCAGATGCACATAAGCCGAGCAGGTTCATCAGGCCAAGAATTTAATAACTCTGCTATTAGAAGAACAAGAAGGGCAAGGTGCAGTAACGAACACCAAGCCGTAGAAACACCATCTGTTTTCACTGTTCACTGTTTAAGCACCATCTCCTCATGTGGAGACATGCCTCGGTGAGTGTATAGGCTGTTCCTCTGTCATTTACACTCAACAGTGGATACACACCTGCCTCTTGTCTTCCTACAGTTAAACATACAGTAGACATAACAATACTCCCTGTCCTAGATTACTGACTACATGGGCATATTTCCCACCACATAAAAGAGAAAAAGATTGTATATAGGGCACAAAGTTATACATGCAGTATTACATGCACCAAATGTGACACGACCATCAAGATTCATGAAATTATGTATGTTGTGGTTCAAATTAAATGGAAATGATATGATAAATTAGGGCTGGGCGATATGGAGAAAATCAGATATCGCGATATTCTTGTCCTAATACCTCGATGTCGATATTATGGCGATATTATAGGGTTGACAATTGGTGCTTTAACAAAATATCTTCACAATGAGATTTAAGATAAATAATCTTCAGTAATGTAGATATAATGAGTAAGTGGGTAAAGGTAAAAATAATAGAAGAGCTAGAACAGTCTGGTAACACAGAAAATGACATAACTTTACTGTGATGCAGCCTTTAAAACCAGGAAAAGACAACACTTAAGCCATTTACGATATTACGATTTCCAAAATCTAAGACGATATCTAGTCTCATATCACGATATCGATATGATATCGATATATTGCCCAGCCCTATGATAAATATATTAATCCAAATCCATCCCCTTAATTATAAAAAGTTGAATTTGGCCATAATGCACCAAATATGTGACATGCCACAGAATTTTCATTACAAAATGCAGCATGTGTTGCTTAGCACCATAGTATGGAAATAGGATTATACTATGAACAAAATCACCCAAAATCACCCAACACAGAAAAGTATTTGACCCAGCATTGGGAAGATTACTTCTATAGGGTCTCAAACTCAGGAGCAGATTTTCAGCTAGTGCTTCTTAGCTGCAGTACAGTACACAGGCTACTTCTGCTAACAGGTCTGTCTTTGTCTGTCTTATCTGGCTGTTAAGAGTGCTACCTGTTTCTCCAAGGTTAAGTTATATAACAGAGTGGGCTGAGTAGTTAGCAAACATTTGAGCTGAAGGTGTTGTAGTACAGCTGTTCTTTGCTTTGCTTTCAATCTTTAAACATATTTTTATGTTGTTTGTGTATCTAACAATTTGAGGCCAGGTGGTTTTAGCCACCGCTACAACTCCATCACACTTCACCTTCGGTGTGATGGCCATTTTAAGAGGAAAGAGGGATGTTTTTTTAGGATATATTTTCGTGCTAGATAAAATCCTACTGCAGGTTATATAGCTTTAATGTGGAACAGTATGCCTAGAGTTCAGAATATGGAAAACAGCTAGCTTCATCACTGGCCAAGGAGGTAGCAGGATGATAGGGCTCACTCTAGAAACACACACACACACACACACACACACACACACACACACACACACACACACACACACACACACACACACACACACATATACACATATACACACACACACACAATTTGAAAAACACACAGCTCCATAACTACAGCACTGTTAAACTGCATGTTTCATCTGCCCATTCCCATCAAGTGATAAAGGAAGACATGTAGCAGAAGATGATTGTGCAACAGGTCTCAGCTGAACACCACAACAGACTCTCATGTTACCAGCTCACAGAAAAATGAGTTCCCACTTAGTGCTGGTAGATGTGACAACACTAAACAGAACCACATGACAAGCTGTGTGGGTGTGTGCATATATTGTGGTCACAGTTGCTGGCAGAGCTCATTGGACAACCTGGGTGGTGATGCAAGAGTTGTTGATAGGAAAGTGAGATGGAGTGAAGCTTAGTGTGACGGCAGGCGTGCAGGTGTGGGTGACCTTTGAACCTTGTTTATTTCATATGTGATATAATCAGTTTCGTTGGGCAGAACACTCTAGTGTTAAAATATACACATACACTGTCACCTGCTACGTATTGTTATCTACTTGAAAATGCATTGAAATAGCTAAAGCCTCCTGGGGATTATAAAGCATTTTTTATATGATTAGTGACATCGTTTATAACATCCCCCAGAGCTGATCTTATAAGTTATCGTGGTGAAGTGTGTGAGTTTTCCCAAACATGTTAAAAACAAACTACAATAGCATTGCTTAAAGTATATTGTGTACATTTCTGTTTGTCTAATATCTTGACTGGTATAATGAGCCAGATTGTGTCATGTAAACAGAACAAAATAAGAAGAAGAGAGCTTTAAGTAATAAAGCAACCGTATTCCCGTCTTGCAATTCAGTCATAAAGAGAAAATAAAACATTTTATGGCAAGAAGTAAAGTTTTAATTAGTTTTACAGTTTTTGATAAAATTGTAACTTTCACAAGGTTTGAGTGTATACAAGATTGTTCTGATTTGTTATTACACTTCTGTGAAATGTACAAAGCACAACATTTTGTGCCTTTGCTGTTATTGTGGTGCCCTGAGTTACACAGATTTCCAGGCCTACAAACAGTCTGGGACTGCAGTAAGTTGACACAAGAAAGAGGAAGAGGGGACTGACCTCTTACTGAAATTTAAAAACACTGTAATGTATTTTAATGCACTGTCTAAAGGCCTTTGGCTGTTAATTCAAACACTGAATGTAGGCTGATCCCTGCATTAGTATTGCAGGGCTGAACAAAATATTAATCTCATACTTTGTTGACTTGTAATGTGACTGAATGTACTGTGTCCAGTTGTCACAGTGTAATTCATTTTTGAAAAGTTTTATAAGATGCATATATGTGAGAAATTTATAAAATGCTGAGAAGAGGAAATATGTCAGAGCCACTAGCAATACCATGTAATGCCATAATCAGTTCAGAGGAAGAGACAACATAAAAACATGCAGTTTAAGGAGGAAGTGGAATCCTATAGCTGAGCAAAAAGCATGTCTATTGGCCAGAAATGTTGCTGTGTACTTGTGAAAATATGAGGCTTGCGTGCAAGGCCACATTGGATACCGTGACTGTGAATTGGTTAATAAACATTAGTGAGAAATGAGTAATCTGATCCATCCTTAGTCTTGGCCTTCATATATTTGTACTATGGTCATTCTATGATCAGTAGCAAGTTTAGCTACAGTTTCCCAACAGCATCACAGCTCAGGGGTGTTCACAGACCGTGAACACAAGCATACAGTGAATAGCAATGGGCTGGAACATTTGTGAACACTGAGCCAAAGGTGTGTTGCATTACGCCATACTTAATAGTGTCCTGTTTCTCAGTCAAACTCCCTATAGATAACTGCTCTACCCTGGAAAACAGCCAAATCTTAAAGCAGGCCTTTCATAAACGTGATAAAGCTTAGCTTTACTGTGCAGAGGTAATTTGCCACAGATGTTTTAGTTTCAGTCTTATGCTCTTGGTACAAGCTGGTGTGAATATGATGAGGGGGCTGTAGTTTTAAAGTGATTTCAAATTATTGTCAGTTTACATGTTGGCATGCCAGCAGAATATAAAATGTTTAATAGGCTATAAAAATGAACCAAAACATTGTGTCCATCTCACAGCATGCAATGTGTCAGTTGATACTTGATGTCATCGGACCACCTTGATGTGAAGGGTTGTTTCTCCCTCAGACTTTTCAAGACAGCCTCCGGCATATCTCCACTTTACCTCGATACTACAGGCCTGCTGCCACAGCAGTTCAGTCTGGAACACTTCAGCCTGTTTCTCATTTGTTCTGGCTCCTTATGTAACTAAACCACAAGGTCTGTGCGTTAGGAGAAAAGGGTGGAGAGTGACTCACTGCCAAACCAAAATCCCATATGGGTTTAATTGACTATTTTATTAGTTTAATGAGCACATCCCCTTTTTACCCTGTTGCACCAGGACACTCAATTAGCTGTTGGACAGCTGATTGATTCTAACAATATTACCATATTATTAAGATAAATAAAATGTATTACTCTATAGTCTGACCTACAGCATTACATAATCCATCATGGATGGACAACCACGTGGCATGTAGTAGCCTACCAACAGTATGCAGCTTTTAAACCAACACTACAAGCAGGGGATTTTCTGATAAGCACACCCTGCAGCCAGAGAGAAGGGAACTAAACAGTCTAATCACCTGCACGGCTGCCAGCGGTTTGTAAACAAACTGCTCTGCTTTTGCAAAGTGTCGATGCAGAAGGGCTGGTGGTGTGGGCGGTCGTACTTCCCTGTTGTCCTCTTTGGCTCCCCACTTTTCCCAAAAAACACATGTCTCCAACTCCTCCCTCCTATGACTTCTCCGGTGAGAGTTTGACCGGAGTCATGTCTCAGTACTGTACATGGTAGAGAGAGGATACTGTCTGTTGTAACGTGGATAAATAATGGTACGGTACGGACATTTATTCATTATGGTACTCGCTTCCGCTTTATTGGGAAATCTTGAACAGCCAGGCGTCACTGTCGGGAGCAGGAACAAAGTGTGCTAGACCTAGTCTATTGCGGCATTAACACGAGTGCTTATTTCGCGGAATATTTCGTAATTGTCTACTGTATTACGGGCAAACACCAAAGGGAGTTGTTAGACGTATTGAAATGACAGAGCACATGACTGTGGGAGAGGAGTAAAAGTTTTCTCTCGGACCCAGAGCACCTGACCCCCCCCCCCCTCCTCCCTCACAGCGCTCCCCACCGCCGGCATGACCCTCGGCGCGGTGTCCGGATCCGAGAGCTCGTCGGCGGTCAGCTTCTGCTCCTGCTGCGGGGCCAAGATGGTGCCCTACTACAGCGACGACGCGGTGGTGTCAAAAAATCAGATCAACCAGCTGTAAGTTTAAAAGGTGATAGATACAAATCTAGAATAGACTCCAGTATGTCACTGTTTTATAGCCTACATTAAAACGATTTAATAAATTCACAGTAAAGGTGCCATGAAGGGTCTCCATTCAAACTCCATTCAAGGACATGCACTTGATTGAAGTTACACATGATCTGAACTTATTTTAATGTAACTGTGAAATGACTTGTATTTGAATTGTTGTATTGTAGATAGTGATAATCTTAGTTGTACATTTAAATGTTTTCCATTTAGTCTACGTTTTTGGAGATAGTAATAATTTGTCAAACTTTTACCATTGCAACACTGTGAGTGAGCTCAGTATGTGTAAATAGTTTTGCAACATTGTTTAATGTATTTCCTGGTGACGCAGCAGGGTCTTACTCATCTTACTAAAACATAATGGATCTGCACGTAGTGTGACTCATCATACCTGTTTCACAGGTAGGATGACACAGACAGCATACATCACATGACCACCATATAAAGATTTTTGTGGGGCTTTTTTGCCTTTTTGTTTGTCCAAGGCTGGGATATTGCCTGTTTGAAATTGTGAGTAAATGGTGTTATAATGATAGTTGTTATTAAGTTGCAATTAAGACTTTTTTGTATGAAGTTTTAATTAAACATTTGAAAGAAAAACAACCAATAAACCAACAATTAGGCCTAAAGATAATGTCTCTGACTCCTCCATAAGCTAATGTTTCTTAGACCCTAGACTTGTAAATGCGGTGAAGACAAGTTTGCCCTTCAGGACAGATCAAAGGCTAGCGTGTTCCAGTGTTTCCAAACTCATGTGGAGCTGGCTCAGATAAGCTTAGCAAATTTGGGGAAAATCAATGTAGAAATTACTGCAACTGGATTAAAAGATGATGAAATCAACAGTACCCAATTTTCCACAAAATCAATTTAGTCCCCGTGTCTGTGTTTTGTAGTTGTTTTGTAACATTTTCGTGTAGTCAGTAATTGGTTGTGCCCTGCATGAGAATTGGCCTGTGGCGGTTTTCAGGAAAGTCAAGGACAGCTTGCCTTTTGATTGCATTGTTTTTCAGCTGTTTTACAGCTGCATAATGAAGGTTTATGGAAATATGTTACTGCAAGACACAGTGTGTACTGGCAGGCATATGTGTCTAGTAAATAGCAGCAGATGTGGGAATCTTCTGACTTCCTGGTTTTGTTGGCCACATTGCATGATGCCTGTTGATTGTTTTTATTGCCACTCCCTTGTATTGCTCAGGGTGGAAAAGGACACTCATCACAAGGCAGGTTTTTTTTCTTGGCATCCTTTGATTCATAGCACCTAGTGTGTGTACATGTGTGTTGGCATGTTTAATGTTTGTGTACATATGTCTTGTTTATTTATAGTGTGAACGCCTGTATGTGCCATAATGTTTAACCAGGGTTTAAATGAGTAATTAAAAGCCTTGAGGCCATCCATATACTTAAGTGTTACCTGTGGCTAAATGGCATTTAAAACGCCATTGTTATCCCACCAATTTTAAAAATACCGGTAAACCCATCTCTTCCGCTATACGTGTTTTCCAAAGAAAACAGATAAGACTGAAATGTGACAAACTAAAGCGTGTGTGTGTGTGTGTGTGTGTGTGTGTGTGTGCCTGCCTGCCTGCCTGTGTGCGTGAGATGCATCTAAAATCAAATAACCTACATAACTTGGTTTAAGTTTGCGCAATTAGCTTCAGTAAATGGCATGAGATCAAACCAGCTGTGTAGCTACCTAGTGTATCACACCAGTGCTATTCATTGCCAGGCGTCTGTTAGTGTTTGTTAATGGATTCAGGTCAAGGAAGGTCCACGTTATAAAGTACAATTATTCCTTTTTTTAACCCCAAGCTATTAAAGTGGGAATAGAACCCTTATTTAGCCATTGTTATGACCAACTACATATGGCCTAATTCGATCAGCATACGATTATATTTTACTGAGCTTCTTCAGTACTGTTTTTTTCTGCCTGTAGTTTGTTTAAACTGTAAGTTGAAATGTAATCTGAATCCTTCTCAGAATAGCACTGCATGCCTGGGCCAGGTATGTTTAGTTCATTAAGGTGGGTGGTGCTTGGACCATGGACTGGACTAACAAAGAAACTGTAGCGAAACCTCACTCACACACATCCAGAAGACAATGGGTCTGGGCAATATGTTTACTGGCGTCAGTGCCAGTTGATGGAAGTCTATGTTCAGTATGACCTGGTATTCCTTTCTCTTTATCAACCCTGACCCTCTTCTGCTCTGGCTGTCCCCATCTGACACCTTCTCATGTCTAATGCTTGGCCCAATAATATGCTGTGCAAGTGTAATAGGGCTTGAACTTATTTCTAGGGCAAAATTGCCATAATTGTGTAACAGTGGAGAGTGAGAAGACGCGCAACAGAGGCCTGTGGCCAGACTTGAATTGAGGATGTTGTGGTTTTGAGTTTTAAGCCTCTACTTTATTACGCCCCATGAACTTTACTTTTCTCTCTTCTCATCCATCTGTCACTCTTCTGCTTGTGAGACATTTTCCGTGGCCTTGCAGCAGGGCCTAACATGTACCTGTGGACATGTAGACACGTACGCACACCAGTTAACTCCCTGTCTTTCCCATGGGCTGTATCTGTCTTTGCTGCGAACTCATAAGGCCTTAGTGGGTCCTGCCCTTCATAGAGCCAGGCCCTATATTTATCCCACTCTCATCCTGAGAGTGACTAATATGGGCATTGGGGGTGGGGTGGGGTGGGGGGGGGGGTGGGGGGGGGTGGGGGGGGGTGGGGTGTCACCCAGTTATCTGCCCACTATGTGGAGTGGTCCTTACATAGTGATGATTGTGTCTGTTACTGTTGCCCTAACAAGTACCTACTGCTTTACTTCTGCCCAAAGCCCGGCATGGCTGAATGCCAAAAGATGACCCACCCCACTCTCTGCTACACACTATGACTGGGTCATCTCTCTTTATCTTCCACCCTTCACTGCCCATTCCTCATTCACATACTTTGTGAAGTCAAATTTAGTTGAACTTATTGCCCTATGTTTATTTCCCCACTTACGTTATCCTTCTGTGTATTTTGCCCTTAAATCAGCTTGTCTGGCTTTCTTGTTGAAACATAACAATAAGCTTAACATACACATAATGTGGTTCATATGGGTAGATGCCAACAGACTAGTGTTGATGGTTCATTACAGCATTACAAATTGATCAGTTTGAATCACTTCCCAGGCGGCTGTATATGTTTACAATGCTGATGATAATTGATGCAGAGATTATTTTCATTATTGAATAGTCTGATAATTATTTTCTTGATTAATTGATAAATCATTTTGTTTATGAAATGTCAGAAAATAGTGAAAATTGTTTAATATAATTTCCCACAGCCCAAGGAGATGTATTTAGATTCCTTGTTTTATTCAACCAACAGCCCATAGCCCAAAAATAATAGAATTTACAATCATAAATGGCAAAGAAACCATCAAATCCTCAAAGTGAATGTGTGGCAATTTTTCTTCAAAAAATTCTTAAACAGTTGATTATCAAAACAGCGACTACTGATACATTTTCTGTCAATCATCAATGGATTTATTGACCAACCGCTGCAGCTGTAGTGTGGAATGGTGATGTGTATCTGTGTGTTTGTCTCTGATTAGCCATACCTTTTATGTGTGTCTGTACAAGTAGACCAGTCCCTATAATCAGAGCACATGCAGGCTTCAGTGTTAAACCTCTGCAGAAGGCTATCACTGCCCTGTCAAAAAGAAGTCTCTATGTACAGTAAGTTGTGCTCTTCTGACTGCAGTCTATCAATAGGTGGGACTTTTAAAGGACTACAGTATTTTTAGAAACTGTAGTTGCAAGTCATTCACAGCCCCCCACCTCTCCAACAGCCAGGCTTAGATTCCACTTTCTCAATGTGTCTGTGTGCAGGAGTAAAAGTGCATGTTGCATGTGCATCACACATGCGTGATTTTGAGGGAGAGTACAAGTATTGTATTACAGATTACAGTGTATTGTAGCACTGCTATACATGGTCAATGCCAAGTACAGTGTGTGTGTGTGTGTGTGTGTGTGTGTGTGGGTGGGTGTGAGTGTGCCCAGTTGGACATGATACAGCAGGATTTGAGGAGAGTGACGGAAATAAAAAGTAGGACAAAGTTGTGAGAAATGCAGAAATGAGGAAGCGACAGAGGGTAGTGAGAGGAAGCAGCTGGGTCAAGGGTGGGTGGGTCATGGGAAATAAGCTCAGCACAAAGCAGCGGGTTTGTTTTTTCTCTCCGTCTCTGTCTGTGTCTCCTGATCCTGTACATCCATGGTCTCAGCAAAACTCAGGAAGGACAGTTGGATTGCTGGAAGGATGGATAGATGAAGTTACAGAGAAAAAAGGCATGACAGGAAGCCTAAATGGCAGACAGCAGACAGTGTGAAACTAAAGAACTCTAGAACCTGATGAACTCTTGCAGCCTGCTGCCAAAGGCAAAATAGATATACAACACAGTGGTTAACGGTCAAATTAAGCATATCAATCAATTGTTTGTGCAATTTCAAAAGAAATACGTGGCTTGTGTGTCATAACCTCCCTTGAAGTGTTCCCAGTGATCTTCACTGGTTGCATGTGTAGTTGTCAGTTTCCTTAGTTTCTGGCCCCGGAGGCCACGAAACCACTCTTTTCAAGTTTAGCAGAACAAGTCAGCCAACTCCCTGGATCAGTGTTTTTTCTAGTAACACTTAAATCCACAGTATTTGTTCCATTATTGTGGACAAACTGCAGTGAGCTTAAACTTCCACTGCTATTTACTATATTTGGCTTCTTAGAAAAATCATTAACTTCTTTTTGCTAATGTTTTGTGTAACAAATATTGAATGTGAAACAGCTGGGCACATTCAAGCCAGCAGATGGGGCAGTTCTCTAGAAATCTGTTAACTTTAAGACCCACGTTTGGCTGGCTGTCAAGATTGAGGTTGCACATGTTCCTGTTCTTAGATAGGCTAAATTCTTGCCAGCTTAACTTGTGGTCTCAATTTTGGTAAAACCTGCAGAGCCAATGCACACAATGTGTTTTTGTTATAATGTTGGATTTCTCATTGGTCTGCAAGGGCTACTTCAAATCCTGATTAAACATTTGGCCTAGTTTTCTCTGGCAGTGGTGCTTTTTGTGCTCTCTGCATCCACTGTATTATGCAGATGCCAGCTATCTAAGTGGCAGATCTCTTGCTTAGCATCATTAAGGTTATGGTTTACTGGTCCCATCGCTGTCATTTCACATGGTCATAAGCGGCTGCAGAAGAAGCTCTTCCAACCTGTTTTATTGGTATCTTGCGTGACTTAGGTTACTGTGAGACTCTGAGTCATTCACACATGCAGTTTAAACACTGCCATCAGTTTGTTATGTGTCCTCTTCCTCTTTGCTAATAAGATGAAGTGTTCCAGAGAGGAACAGAACCCCGTTTGATACAACCTGCTTTGGTGTGGAGCGCTGTGTGCTGGCCAGCTCTTATCTCCTCTCAAACATTGCGGAGGAGGGGACTGGCTCTGTCTTCCCTCTCGGACCTCGGGTCTCCTCACAATCCCTCCCTACTGGCAGCTGCTAGCATGAGTAAGTGTGTGTGTGTAATCCAGCTGTGTGGAAGAGCAAAGAACATTGTGTTCTGAGTTCAAACTGGGGCTTGGATCTTGTTTTGCTTGAATTGGTCTGTCAGCTCTGATTTGGGGAGCCTGTAGGCCAGCATAGTGGATCATTGTGACACTGACATAAGCCCATGACAACACTCATCTGTTCCCTGTCCCCATCTTGTGCTTAATAGGAGAAGTTGGGGTCAGCATGTGCAAGAAAGTGATAACAAATTACATAAGTTACGCAAAAGACCAAATATGATGACGTAACTTGGAAGGAGTCCCTGCGTTTGAGGCTTCTATTCATGCCTTTTATTTTTCTCTTCCCTTCCAGTATCAGTGAGAGTTTCCTCACCGTAAAAGGTGCAGCCCTGTTCCTTCCCCGAGGAAATAGTCCCACACCTAACTCTGCACCTCTCATCAGCCAGCGCAGGAACAAGCACACAGGTAAAGACGTGTACACACAAATGACAGCTGCAACTTCTCCCAGTGCTGACTTAGCTTAGCCCCAGAAATGAACTCCACAGAAGAATTTGGGATTAAATAGCACAGTATGTTTTCAAATGGACATTCCTCTACAGCATCTTCAGTAACAGCTGGTGTTAACTTAACTGAAGCTGTTTCACAACAAGGCAGATGAGTTCAGTGCAGTCAGTTCACTGCTGCATGCAATGTGATGGCCAGATTGTTTGAGGAAATGTTTGTCAAAGAATCCACACTTCAAATAGTTAAAACATTTCGGAAACAAGAATAGTAGAATGTGCTGCTGTCTGTGGATCAAGACAGTCTTTGTAGTTTGACCTTTTGGGAAATAGGCTGATCACTATAAAAAGCACCAGAAATTCTGTTTCAGAAATAACAAGCTTTTTTTCCTCAGATGTATTCAGAGATCAGGTTGAATGTAGGCCAAACTGAAAAAGACTCCAATGTGAATGGACTAGAAATTTGCTACAGGGTAAATGGTACATTATCTTAGGTGTGACAGTATGTCAAGCTTTAAATGCTAAGAATGCAAGTGTTGTCCATAAGGAACTGAAACTAAATGAAGATGTTAAAATCCTTTCTATCCAGGTGACCTCCAGAAACATCTTCAGACCATGTTCACTGTGCTACGGCCGGAGGATACCATCCGACTGGTAAGTAACACACACACACAAACACACACACACACACACACACACACACACACACACACACACACACACAGTGTAGCAGGGTGGCATTGTGATCAGGGAGATACACTTCCCAGGTGGCTGTATATGTTTACAATGCTGATGATAATTGATGCAGAGATTATTTTCATTACGGAATAATCTGGTAATTATTTTCTTGATTAATTGATGAATCATTTTGTTTATGAAATGTCAGAAAATAGTGAAAATTGTTTAATATAATTTCCCACAGCCCAAGGAGATGTATTTAGATTCCTTATTTTATTCAACCAACACCCCATAGCCCAAAAATAATAGAATTTACAATCATAAATGGCAAAAGAAACCATCAAATCCTCAAAGTGAATGTGTGGCAATTTTTCTTCAAAAAATTCTTAAACAGTTGATTATCAAAACAGCGACTACTGATACATTTTCTGTCAATCATCAATGGATTTATTGACCAACCGCTGCAGCTCTAGTGTGGAATGGTGATGTGTATCTGTGTGTATGTTTTGTAGAGATTATACTCCAGACGGAGGGGCCAGTTTCAGTTCTTTGTTAGCAAACATAAAGAACTGAAAATTGTTGGGGGAAAAAACTTAACTCTTCGATTTATACCAACAAATATACTCTTACATATAACATAATGTACTTAAAGTATTTGGAGTAATACACATTCTTGCCGTGTCTCTAAACTCCATGCAACTTGTTTGATAAATGGCTTTTCCAATAATTGATGTTCTGTCTCTCTTCACTTTGCTCATTTCTCCTCCCCCCCCTTCCTTCATGTCTCCTCTTTTCTCACAGGCTGTGCGTCTGGAGAGCGCCTTCCCTCAGGTAACCCGCTACATGGTGGTGGTCTCCACCAATGGTAGACAGGACACGGAGGAGAGCATCGTGCTAGGCATGGACTTTGTCTCCTCTGATAGGTCAGTACCACAATGGTACACTCATCTGGCAGAAATCAAATCAAAATGTTTCTTTTTAAAGTGAAGGCTAAACTAAGCATGCTTAACTCTGACTTCCTCTACTGTTGTGCTTTTAAATAATATCCTGGACACATCCCTGTATTATGTCAAGCCTGTGTGTCTTGTTTTGTTGTACTATTGTTTAACGTGTTGATCTTCTTACCAGCTGCTGTTCCGTGGGTCTGGTTCTACCTCTGTGGAGTGACACTTTGATCCACTTGGATGGAGACGGGTGAGACACCACACCTACCTGCTTCCTCTTATTGCTCCCTTGTGCAACTGGCTGACTGCTCTGATGACTCATATTTAGTCATTTTACTGCAAAGTGTTAGTGTTGTAAGATGGCTATAAACTATAACTAGGAATCAAATTTATTCTCTCTCTCTCTCTCTCTCTCTCTCTCTCTCGCTCTCTCTCTATCGTCACAGTGGTTTCAGTGTGTCGACGGTGAACAGGGTTCATGTTTTCAAGCCAGTTTCTGTACAGGCCATGTGGTAAGCAACCTTTATTTTTTTTTTTCAACAAACGACAGCAATGTGATGTTGCATTAAGATTCAGGTTGCAGGCTTAAAAAGACTGTATCCATTGTCCCCTCCTTTGACGTTGACCTCCAGCCTTTTATTTTTGTCACTGTTTTCTTATCTTGCCTCTCCTCTTCCTTTTTTTCATTATCTCTCTGCCTTTCAGTCTCTTCATTATCTTTCCCTGTCTCACACGCCAGTGCTGCCTCTTCATTTCCGTACTTGTCTTCATTTCCTTGTCTCTTTGTTTATTTTGCTCTTCGTCTGACCTCCCTCTCCCTTGAGTATCTCCTGATACTTTAATTTATCTGCAGTTACATCTCTGTTATATCGCTTCATCGTTGCAATCTTTCGGTTCTCTTCTCACCTCTCTTGTTCCCTCGTATCTGTCACTAATTATTCAACCCATCTCCCTTATTATATTTCTCATGTGTTATTATTCATTCTTCATTTTCTTTCAAATTTCACTTTCTTACCTTTCCTACCTTGCCTCATCTTTATTAATTTACCCATTGTTATAGTCTCTCCTGATTTAAGTGATTTTACTCTGTCAGTCATTGAAAGAACACAGTTACAGTCAGTCCAAATTTCGCTCTGTAGAAGTTTTTGTCTTTTTCATCCCTCGAGGCAGCCTTTCAAGTGTAAATCCTCTTCTTCTCACTGTCTGCCTCAGGTCAGCCCTCCAGTCGCTCCACAAAGCGTGCGAGGTGGCCCGCTGTCATAACTACTACCCGGGCAGCCTGTTCCTGACCTGGGTCAGCTACTACCAGAGCAGGGTCGCCTCTAACCAGTTCTGCGTCAATGAGTGGAACGCCATGCAAGACGTTGAGTCGCACCGTGCCAATTCACCCGTTCTCTTCACAGACTTGTGAGTAGAGACCACATAAATACACACACACACACACACTACCGAAATCCACAGTTCACAGTGATGATGGACTTTCTGGAATATTGTTTTGCTTGCGGGCCATTACAGGGAGTCATTTTCATAAGTTTTCATTTTGTATGCCATAAAGTAGCACAGCCCCTATTGATGTATTGAGTAAAATTCCTATCGAGTGCACACTGCTCTGAAAATGTTCTAATCAAAGGCTTTGTGTTGAATGCATAGCCACAACAAACACTGCATTTCATTCCAAATGTTAACACATGAACTAAATAATATATAATGCTAAAACAGAAGTACAAAACAGTATTTAGTGACTAAAAAAATAAAATTCACTAAATTGTTTGAATTCTGTTCCAAAAGTTGCTTTTGTTCAACGCTTGTTGAAGTTAATCCAAATAATTAGCATTTTTCAAACTAAAACAGATGAAAAAAAGTAACTAAAAGTAGAGCTAGGCGATATGGAGAAAATCTAATATCACGATATTTTTGACCAAATACTGTACATCAGTGTCGCTATTGCGGCGATATTGTAGGGTTGACTATTGGTGATTTCACAAAATATTAACAAAATGAGGGTTTTGATAAATAATTAGCAATAATGTGGATACAGTGAGTAAGTGGGTACGTTCAGAAAATTACATCACTTTACTGTAATGCAGCCTTTAAAACCAGGAAAAGACAACACTTCATATTACGATATCCAAAATTTAAGACGATATCTAGCCTCATATATCGATGTCGATATAATATTGATATATTGACCAGCCCTAACTAAAAGTAAAAGGTATATATAGCCATTACTTGTTGTTAGAAATAGGAAGTACTCACATCTTTACCATAGCATTGCCGAAACTCTTTTTACATTCAGACAGTCTTGCTACACTTCCGCTTCTAGAATACCGCAGGCTATCTTCAGAGCCCTGGACTCGGAGCTGGGGTCACATGCTGTCTGTAACCGCTCAGGGTAACCAGAAGCAACACAGAGAGGCACTAACAAAAACAAAAGCACACATGCAGGCACGGCAGCAAACGCTGAACTATGTGCAAATAGACACACGCTGATACACACATACATTGAATCTATGTGACAGACTTGTCAAGAGATCCACAAGGGAGCATAGAAAGTACAGGGAATGACACAGGCTGCTGGATTTATGTCTTTACTAATACCAGGGAAATTCCCCTCTCTGCTGCTTAGTCACGTGCCTCACTACCTATTTGGAGCGTCTCTTACACACACACACACACACTTCAGAGATCCTCCTGTGTCCGAAATAGCTGAGGCTTTTGCTGGCTTGATTTACGCTTGGAAAAATGTAAATCAGACAGACAAATAGGCAGACCAACAGAGAGATGGACAGAAGCAGGTGGTAGGCAGAGAGAAGGAGGTAGAGGATGGGGGTGTTAGGAAGATTAAGGAAGATATTCTGCTGCTGCATGCACTGATGCCCCTGGATGGAAAGGAGAGAGACATGGGGACAGAAAGAGAAATCAAGGTCCACTTAAAACGTGACACACAACAAACGCCCATATTTACTGTCTGCCAGAAAACAGAAACACTTTACACACACTCTCTTTGTTTGCACTTGAGTGTACTTATCAGTAAGATTGCCACCCACACTTTATGAGCTCCAATTCACACATCCAAATGCATAAAGTCCCAGTTTGTTGTCCCTCACAGAGTGACGGCAAAAGCCACATGACCTGCCAGTGTTTGTTTACATGGCAGTTTATGTCCCTGTATAACTAGATGCAAAGTTCAGATAGCAGGAAGTGGTTTGATCTTGGCATGTTTTTGTGTTTGTTTGATTAATGGGGATTAGCGTGCCTTCCCGTAGGCTACTCCTCTATCATTGATTCAAGGAAGTGACCTAGAATTTCCATTCTTCAGTTAATCATTAGCGCTGTTTCTTGTGTCGTCATACATGTGTATTTTTTGCCATGTTTTCCTGACCATCCCAGCCTCCCTAAAGCTATCTGTGGGCAAGTCCTGGCTTGTTGTGAGGTTAAAGTTAGAGTTTTAGTGGCTGCTGGTAATTAACTCCTATTTGTTGGCAGGAGTGACTTTGTTCTCTTTCCCTTCACCCTGTGGACTCATTCTCTTGGGGCCAGTAAGCTGTTTAGCATTGAGGTAAACAAGCTGACTGTTTCCAATTCTCCAACACAGATAGATGCTTTTAAGTCTGCAGTTACACACCTGTGGCCACCACACTGCCCCTCTTTGTGACTGCACTGCTGTGTACTGTTACCGTGAGGATCCAGTTAAAAACCAAACAAGAGAAAATTAGACAACGTAATAAAGAGAATCTAGGAGACAAACTGAGCTTTTGTCTCCAGAGAGGTAATTGGGCCACTTGTTGGTATCAACAGTGTGACGTCCAAAGGCTAAATGCGTCCCCCAGCAGAGTGGTTAGAAACAGAGCCAGGCACAACAACAGGCATACTCCACAAGAGGACTTTGTTGTGGATCGCCGATGGGCTACACTCTCAGATTTTCTGTTCCCTCTCCAGTTTCTGAGAATCAGACAAAGTGGCAATTCTCTGGCGGAACAAGTAATCTCATTGAGAGTAAAGGAAGAGTAAAAGTGAAAAATGAATCAATGAATAGAAGGAAAGTGTCATTGCTGTGACTGAGAAGGTGATTCTTTGTGTCAAAAAGTTATTTTTTTAGGCTAAGAGAAAATGTGTTAATGTTGTTTTTTTTATAAAGGTGTTTGTGTCTGTATGTGCAGGCCCACAGAGAGGGAGCGCACAGAAAGGCTGATCAAGATGCGCCTCAGAGAGATCATGATGCAGAAAGACCTGGAGAACGTCACCTGTAAGGAGGTAAGAGTCTCATAGAAGAATGCGGTGACATTTACAGTTTGGTGTGGCATACATCTTGGTTTTGTAAATGCAGCTTTACATGTTAAGATACCCAAATGCCAATTTTTACCATCGTACCAGATCCGAACAGAGCTGGAGATGCAGATGGTGTGTAACCTGAGGGAGTTCAAGGAGTTCATAGACAACGAGATGATAGTCATCCTGGGACAGATGGACAGCCCCACTGAAATCTTTGAACACGTCTATCTGGTGAGAACCTATGAGCCATGTGGTCTTAGCCACTGAGTTTGGGTTAGACAAGACGATGCTCTGGTTTGTCAAATCCTGCTGTTTGACCACAATGATCAGAAATACAATGTTAGCAGATCTATACCCATTTTACATGATTTATCACATGTTTCGTATTCAGTAAGAGAACAGTGGATTGGGTAACATACAGTTGTGTTTGAAAATTTAAGATGAACAATGTACAGGAACCATGCTCAAAATCTCCCTCCTCGCTTGTTTTGCTATCAGTTGTAAGGTTTGACTCAGTCTCGGGTAATGTTGAACGTATATTTGTGTACATCTTGATATTGACTGGACTTGTGATGTCTCCAGGGCTCTGAGTGGAATGCCTCTAACCTGGAGGAGCTGCAGAACAGCGGGTAAGAGCAGTCAGTAACTGACCCTACAAACCACAGTTTTAATAAATGGAGAGACTATGCTTCATGTACAGTTATTACATTTTTTCTAATTGAAGTTCATTGAAATGAGAAAATCTGTTTAGCGCTGCAAAGGTTCATACGTTGGATTTAATCTACCTGTAGTCATTGGGTTGTGCTAACTTAATTGATGTTTGACAGAACAATCACAATCCGCTTGCTTGCTTTATGGTAAGCTTTCAACAATGCCTGTTTCACCAGTTAATCAAATCCACAGTGAAATATACATTTTAAAAGCACCATCAGCAACCAGCTGATTGTTTTTTCAGTTGTTTCGAGACAGCTGATACTTGCATTGACCTCCAAAATAGTTTGCAGCAATGTCTGACCTGTGTGGGACAGTATTAGCTACGCTTTCAGCATCTGAACAACTAAATATGAATATTGATGACAGTTTTATTGACATTAAATGGACATCAAGTCAACCTCTTTCTGTCTCTTTTGTAGAGTGCACTACATCCTGAACGTGACCAGGGAGATAGACAACTTCTTCCCCGGGATGTTTGAGTACCACAACATCAGAGTGTACGACGAAGAGGCCACCAACTTGCTGGAGTACTGGAACGAGACCTACAAGTTCATCACCAAAGCCAAGTAGGCTTAAACACACACACAAGCTTATTCAGCTCTCCTTAGTTTCTCAATCTTGTAAGCCAACAAATGTCCTTCTCTTCTGTCTTTGCGTCTCTTAGGAAAGCTGGTGCTAAGTGTCTGGTTCACTGTAAAATGGGTGTGAGTCGTTCCGCCTCCACAGTGATCGCCTACGCCATGAAGGAGTACGGCTGGGACTTGGACACTGCCTTTGACTATGTTAAAGAGAGACGGGCGGTCACCAAACCAAACCCTTCCTTCATGAAACAGCTGGAGGAGTATCAGGGAATTCTGCTGGCCAGGTGTGCTCTCATGATGAAGTATCTTTAGAACATGCGTGTTCTTTAGGTAGCATTCTGGTGCTAACAAACTATTGTTTTTTCTACTGTTTTCCACAGCAAACAAAGGCATAATAAGCTATGGCGCTCACACTCTGACAGTGACCTATCAGATCGCCCAGAGTGGATGTGTAAACCTCAGTCTCACTCTCTGGGCCGCTCCAACTCTCAGAACAACAATACTTCCTCCCCCTCCTTACATCACTTCCTGGGCGCGGCCGTGCTGCAAGCGCTTGGTGCTGAACCCAAAGACTCTGCCAAATCAAACGCCACGCACACCTCTGACTCCCACACAGACTCCAACGGTGTGCGTGACTCACCAGGTCAGGAGGAGGTCAGATCAGATTGTGGATACCCTCCCCTGCTTCCCCTCCCCAGACCCCGAGCAGCCACGGTAGTCCCAGAGGAAGGACTGGACAATTCATCGAGTGTGGCTGTCACTGTGCCTGTTGCTCTACCCCACCCTCCACCATCACTCCACATCGTACCCCCCACTCCTGAACTGCAGCGTGCTCACCGGTGTCCTCCCACACATCTGTCCATTTCAGTGCCCAAACACAAACCGGTGGAACTGTCCCTCAATTTGCCTGAGCGAAGCAGCTCAGAAGAAATCTCTCCTCTCACTCTGGGATCCACTGACTCAGACGTAACAGACCAATCATTATCTGATTCAACGAGTGACAAACACAGCCCCCTCAGCCCTGCTAACATCACTCCCCTCCCCCTGGTTCTTCCCCTTGCTGCTAGTGATGACAACAACAACCCCAGCGAGTTACAGATAGGCAGCGCCTTGGACGGCCGCAGCGAGGCCGATGGGTCGTCCATCCACAGCGCAGACAGCATCGACTTCTTCAGCGCCAGGGAAAAGTTTCTGGGCCTTGCCCAGGATGGAACGTCCCGGACACTTTCTGAGCAGGCACAACAAAGGACAACTCTGTCCCTCGAGGAAAACAGAGAAACTGAGGCTAAGGATGAAGAGGAGCAGCGAAATGGGACTAGTCAGGTACAGGATCATTCAGCTTCATTCCTGTTAACATTTTGCCTTTGCTAGTATAACTCACTTTATGCAGAAAGCCTCATAACTTGAGGCAAGCAAGATCTTTTGCTGTGCTCTTCTTGCATCTGACTGTATGGGTTTGCTAAACAGCATCTGTCTGCGTATTACAGTTTTCAATGCAAAAGTTGCTCCACACTGCTTATACAGCTGTCACAGCAGCATCACATTTTATATTCATATTCTGGACTGCATATTAAATTCAAGAGGGCCACAACCATGCAGCTGCAAAAAGAGTTAAATATGAGGGATGTGTTTTCTTTTGAATTGTGGTATTTCTTTAGCCAAACTTTACCGTTGCCTGTCACCACTAGAGTTACAGTTCTACCAACGCACTAGTCTGTGACATAAGCAGCACATAGCTGGTTTGGTTTGTGGTGTGTGTATAGCAGTTCTTGTTCTGGGATTATAACTAGAACTGACTGCACCCAAATTTGTCGATAAGGACTTCAAGATAGAAGCCTCTGCATTACTCATAGTGACACCCGCTGGAAGATTAGAGAATAGTCCAGATAATATAGGTACATTTGTCACTTACTGTAAGTTTGTCTCCTCTAATTTTCTTACTTTCTATCACGCTGTACAAACAATGCTGTTTTATGTCTAGTTTAAAACATTATAAAATGACTTACAATAAATGTCACAAATGTGCACACAATACAGAAACACCACAAGACTATGACTAATATTATCTGGATACATGTGTGTCTCTCTCTCTCTCTCTCTCTCTCTCTCTCTCTCTCTCTCTCTCTCTCTCTCTCTCTCTCTCTCTCTCTCTCTCTCTCTCTCATCGTCTCTCAGGTGTCTCCACAGTCTGAAGACAGCGTGGACAAAGCCAGCCCTGACCGACCTCATCACCCTTATCATGACAACGGAGTATCAGTCCGCCATATTGTTACAGAGATTGAAGCCATATGCCACCCTGCCTCCTGCCTCCCTACCCCATCCTCCTCCTCTTCCTCTTCATCGCTCCCTCCATCCTCCCACAGTCCTCCGCTAATCCGACCAGAACATCTGATGGAGGCAGAGGCTTCTGAAGTCACGTACGGCTCTCTAACTCCACCTTCCCGCCCGCAGTCTCCCTCCATGCTGCCGTGCGATTGGCCCGCAGGCTCGGTGCGGCGAGCCACAAAGCAGCTGGAGCAGAAGCTGAGGCAGGACATGGAGAAGGCTGCGTCTCAGCGATCCCCGGTGCACTCCCCCAGCGCTGAACACCCTCCTGTCAGACTGTCCCTGTGTCCCCTGAGCACTGAACAGCCTCCCCTTCGCTTCCCTCAGGACTGCACAGAACAAAGGATCACTCAGGGAGAGATCACGGCTGGATCTGCTAAGTCTAAAGATAGAGAAAAGCACATAGGGTCACAAACAGAGCTCAACTCCTCAGGCACGGCCCACCTCCCAGACCCTTCATGCTCCCCCAAATCAAATATCAGCCAAGTCTCTGGTGCTATTCCTATCATTGTGCCCACATCCATAGATAGCCATATGCTGAGATCACCACTAGCCTCTACTAGTCCGTTAGAAGACTTATCTCTAGATACCTCAGCCCAGTCCCAAAGACAGAGCCAGCTCCACAGCCAAAGCCAGCAACATCTGACCCAGCCTCAGGGCTGTTCACACCAAATGACTCTGGATGGGGTGACAGTGCAGGAGTCAGACACAGATGTGAGGCTGGAATCCTGTCCCCAGGGCGAGCGGGGGGGCTGTGGTCCCGGCTGTGACGCCGAGAGCAGGCTGGCTCATGGCAGCCAGGAGCTGGAGAGGATTCAGCAGACACTAAGAGAGCTGCAGGCTTTCCTCCATGAGGGCGCCTGCCTGGAGACGCCAGACAGCAAAGATCATGAACTGGGGCAGCCTCAGGGCCTGAGAGACACAGTTATGGACACAGAGCCAGGACCTTGTAAAGGGGGAGGTTCTGAACAAACCCCTCCAGGCCTGGAAGTAGGGCAGCGGCTCCGAGAGAGACAAGAGGGGAAGAGTTTTCTGGAGCCAATAGTGTGGCACAGGGCCATGGAGCTCGAGGCTCGTATCCGCCAGGCGGGCCTCACCCCTCCTTCTCTCATGAAGAGGTCGGCCTCCTTAGCTAAACTGGACTGTCTGGAGCTCTCAGCCAATGACCTCAGCGACTTAGATCTGAGGCCACACACCAGGACGACATCATCGCACTCCCAGGACTCTTTCTCTTTGTCGACATCTCACCCCGACGACACCTGGAAAAAGCAGAAGGTGTTGGCTCGAAGCGGTTGCGTTGAGAAGACAGGAATGTCCCGTGGCGGCAGGGATCTCGACGAGTTATCGTCGTCCCCGTCCCTTGGCTTCTCCTCTGCCCCTCATCGTTTTCCAAAAGAGGACCCAGGCGAGAGGGAGGAGCCAGAAGGCAGCGGGAGCGGCGCGGTCGCTACAACGCGTCAGCAGGGGAGGGGACACTCATCGAGACGGTCTCACAAAGGCTCTGCTGAGAAAAAGCAGCGAGCTGTCACTGTGCTATACAATACCATGTAACCTCAGTGCAATGGACTGGAACGGACACGACTGGAGCTGTGCAGATGTGCGCGAGCGGCTGCATGACGTGTATGAATGTGTAGCAGGTAAACCGGAGAGCTTGTGTGACCTCCGATGTATGTTTAGTATGTAAGAATTAAATGACGAACATACGTTTGCATGTAAACCACTGGATGTGTTGTTTCAACTGGAGTTCAGGTTTGTATGTACAGTAATGGAATATGAATGTCCAAATTAAGACCGAACCAGTGAATACTGTATGCACTCCATTATGTCTGTTTCCATTTTTTTAAGAAGCATTTGTTTTCAGTGTTTGACTCTCTCTGCCTGATCGCAGTTTCTAAAACTACGAGAGGGGCTTTTTCTCCAAAAATGCACTTTACTGTTTTGATGATTTTCTTTTATTTGAAATCTGTTTCTTACCCCAGAGATGATTTTTTTTTTTTTGCACTGATATCAGTCGTCTCTGTATGCGTGTTTTTGTTTTCAAAGTGGACAGACATGTCTTTATTTAGATTTTTAATTCAACCAGGATAAAGCTGATATGTTGTTTTTTTAATTAAAAGCTTTAGCAGTAAATACATGTGATGAGTTTGTTTTGACTGCTGTGACTGTGTACATTGTTTTGTGTTCAGGTGTGCTTCACCTCACACATGGGTGCTTGTACCCATTTAAAGAGAAGAATCGAGGGTACTGAGCTACAGATGCTGACATTTTTACCAAATGTAAAATTCAACTTTACTGCCCCCTGCTGGCCAGGCAGAGAACTACAGTTTTAAACCTGTCTTGCAGCACGAGAGAAGGTGTGAAAGAATGTGTATATGTGGAGAAAGTGTGTAGTTACAGGAGTAACCTTCTTGGAAGTAAAGATGTAAAATTACTGGAAGCTCAGATAACCAACCAAACCCTCCACTGTGGTCAAATTTGATCACTTTGGCTCAGTGGTAGAACAGGCGCACATATACTGAGAAGAGGTTTATGCCTCGACGCAGAGGTCCAGAGTTCGAATCCGACCTGTGACAATTTCCTGCATGTCTTCCCCCTCTCTCTCCCCTTTCTCACCTAGCTGTCCTGTCAAAAGTTGAAGGTGGAAAAGCCCAAAAAGAATCTTAAAAAAAAAATGGATCACTTTGAATGGCTGAAAATCAAGCTTATGACCTTATTATTGATAGATATTCTGCCTGTCATATTTAACTGCAAGTCTCAGTTTCTTTCAGCGAGTCAAGCCCGTCTCCTTGGGGAAATGATCTCCATCGGTGCTCAGCCCAGCTTATTTCAGGCTGACATTTTACCTACTGTTTCATGTGGGTAATTAAATACTGAGATATAGGCCACCAGGCCCCCGGCTGACACACACACACACACACACACACACAAATCAGATAGCAGCACTGACATTAAAGGACATGACCAGACTGAAAAAAAAAATGTGTTTGAGTGTACAAACATGAACACCAGCTCTTTGGTCTACATGAATCAAGAGGAAAGCTAAGATTCCTTGATGATTTCACCAATTGATGTTACTTAGGATTTTTTTTTGTACAACGCGTGTCCCCAAATTGAACTGTCAGCAGGGAAATAATTAAAATATTGAGGAACAAAATCTGTGGAGCGAAAGAGAGGGTGTCACAGTGAGATTGGCATCCTTCCTCTTAGCATAAATGATACGCTCAGCTTCTCTGTCTCTCTCTTACAGACACACACCTTGTTTTGTCTGTGGCTCTTTACAAATTCACTTCACACACGCCTGCAGCCCTGTGCTTCCACCGTCCTGATGTTATTCATCATGACGAGCTGAGTCAGGGCAGTGGAGAAGTTGCAACTGCATACTGCTGATTCTTTTAGAAAAGTATTGTATTCTCTATTTTCCCACTCTCTCCAACCCACAACTAAAGTACAGAAAGCAGCCTGGGTGCTCCGAGTGGTGTTTCTTAGAGGGTTTAGAGTCTCTAAGCTGTCCTTTTCCTCCCTGTCAAGCCTAAAATAACTACAGGCAAAACCCCCCCATGAATCAGGCTGAGGCGCTGTGAATCCATGTCACAGGGAGAAAGATGGAGGTGGAAGCTGCTAAAAACAGATCAACTCTCTGGTGCCGAGTGACGCTGCAGCTTTCCTTGTGTCATGAGGAATTAATTGCCTTTGTCACCCCGTCCTTCACTCCAGAGGACTCGGAAAAAACTTACAGTGGAAAGCTGTAGCTAAAACTCAGTGTGGGGTCAAGGGATTTGAAGCATACTGTAATTTAAAAATGGATTTAAAAAAAAAAGAATCAACTCATGCAGTGCTGTTCCAAAAGATGTTTATTTATTTGAATCATGATCTGAACTCACGTCTCAGCATACACCATGAAAACATCTTGCTGCATCTCTTATCTGCAACATTTTTCAAAAGGTAAAAAAATGAATATTTTTCTTATTAACCAGGCAAGCTTAACAATGGATTGGAGAGGAGGCAGAGGTGGTTCTCCTCAGTTTGTGCTGATATAGGAGTGTGAAAGTTGTACATCTCTTTCAAAGTAATACTAAAAAAGATAAGGAGAAAAACAAGCTGTCCCTGTCCGTCCTTGTCCCTCACAACAAAACATGTTCCTCAGTGTTTGGCTAGCCTTGAGTCCTGCAATATGAAGTTACTTACAATGATGAGAGCAATATTGAACAATCTTTCCAATCCAATAACAAAATGCTCCACATTTGTTTTTATTTTAGATTTGCTTTTGTTTTTAGCGTGTAGCCAGCTTGCTTTTGGGGTGCAGTAAAAACCTAAAATTGCTGTCAATAGCCTCGACAGTGATTCTTGCGGAGCACGTTTTCCCTCAGAGAGCGTGCTCAGATATTGCAGGTCTCCAGGCTAGACTCAAGTCGGACAAAATGAACCACACATGGGTGCAGACTACGATGAAATATTGTACACACACTGTACCGTGACTACACACTTACAGAAATCATCCGCTCAGGTGATAGGATGCAAATATACAGAAAAGCTCTTTCGGTAACATTTCTATTTGACAATCTACTTGCAAATCACTATCATGTCCCTTTTTTGTTTGTATTACACAACCTCCCCTCCCCCACATTCACAGTCACACACAGGTTAGTTAGTAGTACACCAAGTGTTCTCGTAGTCTCATCCTATCTTTGCTCCTGCGCAGGTTAGACTGTGCAGTCTAACATCAGGCTAAAACTAATAGTGGCCTGAGTTTAGTTTGTGCTCAAACTCTTCATCTACATCCATTAACAGTCATATATGTGATCCGCCCACAAGCTAAATACAGTACGTCTGGATTTTGTGCAAATCAAAAGAAAATGTACCAAATGTTTTCATTAAAAACCGAGGAAGTCAGATGGTTTTACGACATTCAACTCAACTTGACCAAGAGGATTACGGTATTCTCCCACACCACGGGTCCTGGTTCGTCACTGCTCAGTCCACACAAGGTTTTTTATTTTTATTTTATTAATCACAGTTAAGACTAAAACCCACACAACTCAGTGACAAAAGGACCCAGTGAGTGTGTGTGTGTTAGTGCTGGAGTAAAGAGTTGGCCTAACACAATATGTTTTCAGGACAGAAGGTGATCTGTTGACCCTTGTGCGGAGAGCTGGTTTTGAAACACACACACACACACACACACACACACACACACACACACACACACACACACACACGCACACACACACCTGCAAATAGACAAAAATCACTCATCCAAGGAGGCATGCCACTAAACTTGTTTTATTGGATGTGTTGTTGGTTGTAAACTGGCACTGGTCAAGAAAGTATGTGGCACCAGAAAGAGGAAACTTACAGTAGGTCCCTCTCTGGCTGTCAGAGGCTGGACAGCCACATCCCCATATGGCTTCATGGGAAAGGTCTGGCAAAGGAGATGGGAGAGAAACGCGGAGGCCATTTCATTGTATGAGACCACCAAGATGATTTTGGCATTTATTTCCAGCCACTTACAGTGTGCTTTAAGTTTTAAAGTAGCCTTTACTGCCCTTTTCTCCCAAGTGTCCTTAGTCCAGACCCCTCCCCTCAGACCCCTGCTGCTCCACTCAGCTCTCATTTCTCCATGAGTGACAGCCGGATGATGCGCTGTAGCTCCGCCTCCTCCTGCCGCTGCCGGAGTTCCGCCTCTTCCTGCTCCCGAGCTGAGATCTCCATGGCGATGCGCAGCTGCTCGTTGTAGCTGCAGGTGGTTGGCTGCTTCTTGGAGGGGGTGGAGCAGAGGCTGGAAGGGGCACGGGGCTTGTGCTGGGGGGTCCTGGGGTGAGAAATGTGAGGGAGGTAGGTTTAGAGTTTAGCTTAGCGGAGCGCCATTGCAACCAAAACAACACTGGCTTGTCCACATCATCATCCCCAGCTTACCCTCTCCCCCCCGTCAAAAATCGTCACATCCGGTTGGAAACAACCAAGATGGCAACGCCCGTATATCAAACTTGAGGCTTCAAAACGGCAAAATGTCAATGGGTGACATCACAGATGCAACACCGTTATTTTTATGTCTATGGCTTGAACACAATTCAACCGACAGTTGTTTGAACCCTGCTACAACACGACGTTATAGAGAATAAAAATGCAGCAATAATGTATTTATAATTCATTATAGGCTACATGGAGACGTGACCCTAAAAAAGCCTATAACAGCTGTTTGTTCAATGTTGTATTTATGCTACTTTTGTTCTTCCACATCTGAAAAGTCAATAAAATTCATTTAAAAAATGAAGTTGGACCCAAAATGGCCAGAAATCTTTACGACACATGAAGAATAATTTATTGCAAGCTGTAATAAGTTAAAAAAAAAAAACGTGATATTCCATCAAAACAGCCAAGATTGCATTACCTTTTTACCCCTTACAGTACATGACTGAAAGGACACCACAAAAACGTAAACTATTTTAGTTTAGGTTTAGTTTTTTTGGTCTGCAACAATGTTTTCAACCAGCAGTTTCCTCTAACATTATAACATTGGTTAAAGTAAACACTTCAGTAGCAAGATTGTGTCAAACAAGGGAAAGAAAGAAGGTCTGTCTGTGTATCCATCCACTCGTCTGCAAATAGAGAAGACACAGAGAGAAAACACCATCTAAAGATAACGCGCTAAAATCAACAGCAGTACTGTCGACTGTGAAAGCAGGAACTCCATCTTCCAGTCTCCTCTCTCTCTCTCTCTCTCTCACACACACACAAACACACACACACACACACACACACACACACACAGCAGACAGGAGATGAGAGAAGAATAGCAGGATGGATAAGAGAATAGAGTAGTGGAGGACAAGACAGGAATACCGGATGTGAGTCAGGGATGGAGGGAAAGATCTGCAGGATGGAAATAAAACACAACATAAGAGTGCAGACAATGAAGAACAACAGTAAATAACAGAAGTGAGAGGAAGTCTGAGACAATATGGGTGAAAGAACAGCAGGAAATATCGCCGTAGTCCAGACATTTTTTTTTGAGGATTCCAGCTATTTGGTAGATAAA
Organism: Sander lucioperca; assembly: GCF_008315115.2. Lineage (NCBI taxonomy): Eukaryota > Metazoa > Chordata > Actinopteri > Perciformes > Percidae > Sander > Sander lucioperca. Next base: position 6,454,081 of record NC_050177.1, read on the forward strand.
AGTCCCATTCATTTTTAACAACTGATACTTTATCTAACTTTATATGCAGCTCCTGGTTGATTCTTGATAATAGAGGGGATTTTGGAGGGAGGATAGGAAAATGTGGAATGAGTGTATACAGTGATTTACAGTGAGGTAAGACCAAGACTGAGGCAGAGAGAAAAGGTTGAGAAAAAACATGAATGGGATAAAAGTAAAAGAGACTGAACGCCTGACCTCTCCACACGACCTTGGTCACAGGGCAGAGGGTGTGTTCCTGGCTTGCTATTGGTCAGCGCCTCCCAGATGGTCACCTAGACACAAAGAGGAGGCCGCACAGGAAGTCAGAAAGCGAGAACAGGAAAAGGGTAGCCCACAGATAAAGAGATGGTGGTGCATCTAAAATAACACCATCCTCCCTGCGGGCTTTTTCCTGTTAGGTTAGTACCTCTCACACACAGCACAGAGACAGACAGCTGGCTCAAATATGAATTATGAACTGACCGAACGTAAACTAGATCAATCCTGGCCCTGGTTCTTTAGCACACACACCCCATGATACAGTTAATATTGATAAGCACCTTTTAAACATGAAGATTCACATTCTGCTAACACATTATTAATGTACATCATTAACAACAATGTCTAATTTAAGGGTAGGAAGTTTTGCATGATTTCACAACAAATTGTGCATACTGTACTTAGTAATACTATTAGTGCCGGAAATGGGCTGGTACTCACCGGTATTCAAACCGGCACAGATTTTTGTCCTTATTGCGTATGGCCACCTCCTGTGGTATATATATATATATATATATATATATATATATATATATATATATATATATATATATATATATATATATCCTCTACATTAACATGTTATATATACTCAATTGTGCACACATGTTCCCCTAACGCATTTTACCTAGAAACCAACTTAAATGTCTATACTGGAATACTACCCTGCCCCAGGTGTACTATATTTAAGTGATTTTGTGATGAATTGGTTAAACACTTAATTATTTAATTATTTAACTAAAATATGAAACCTATTAAAGATATTAAAACTAGATTGTAAGACAGTGCCTCAAGATTGAGTAAAAATGCAGGAACCAGCTTCTAAAAACATATGGTATGCTGTTGAAAATGATCAATACACTCTATGCTTTACATGCAATGTCAGCAGTATGGTCCTTTTAACACCTGTCCTGCTTTCAAATTAGAGTTGTAATTAAAAACGGCACCTTTTTCATCACAGTTTGAAGCAGCAATACAACAGCTCAGGGCAGCAGCCTGCTGCGGATGATTGTACAAACTACAGCACAAATCTACAGCTGCAACCTTGCTTCTGCCTCCTCTACATTCCCCTCCTGTATCCAAGCTAAGAAAACACTGAGGATGTTCTCTGACCTATCTCACTGAGTCTATTTTTACTTGTCTCTCTGTACCTCTGGAAGAAGGCCAAGGACTATCAGGACCAGGATCTCTGGGATTTCAAAACAGCACCTATCCAGAGGCAGTGTTAAATATAATGGGTCTGGGCTCCACACATCACAGGCAATTTATTCGGCTTATTGATCTTGCTTCAGTATTGATTGGTTTTATTTTGAAAGTGGTCGCTTTGTTCCTACTTCAGTGTGTCTATTTGTCATGTCTTGATTTATTGGTGAAATTACTGCTGTAATTTGTACTGGGGATTTCAATGGGGGGAATATTGGGCACCTCAGCTGATATGGCAACATGGCTTTGTGAACCTTGAAAATGTCATGTAAAACTTGAACTTGACTAGAAGCATATGTTTATTTACAAGTGCAGGAGCCAAATTTAACACAATCAAAAGGTGAGTTAATTGACTAGATCGTTTGCTAATATGCTAAGCCCCTCCCCTAAACAGTGATTGTCCAATTATAGCTTAGCAATCATAACTAGGCACGGCAGGTCTGTCAGGCTTTGGATTTCTCAAATCTCAAGCTCAGATTTCATGTTAAAACACTGTGCATGTGGCTGTACTAAGAGAGTGACTCAGCATTTAAAGAGTTTGGAGGATGTTTTTTCTTTGTCTTCCTCTGTCTGAAATCACTGTGGCAAACATTGTTACAATTTTCATGTAGTACATCCACAACCATTATCATTGTAAACTGAATGATGTGCCATGCGAGAATGAAAAACTTGGTGTAGCAACAGTAAAGCGTGATTTATGCTTCTTCGTAAAATCTAAGCCGTGGCTACGTACGTATCGGTACGTGGAGACACGGACCTACGCCGGACCCTATGTTGTAGCCTGACGTGCACCTCTCGAAAAATGTAACTACACGTCGCGGCGATGCACATCTCTCAGCCGTGGCTTGGTAGCATTGCATTTCCCTGACTCGTTTCCTGGTTCTCCTTCTCCATAAACAACATGAAATCAAGGAGATAATTAACTTTTCCTGCTACAGATTTCCCACCATGGTCAGAAAGAGCAGGGGAGACACTTTGTTTCTCTCACTATGACTAAAGCAGTGACTGCTCTAGAGTCGCTACTCGCTCTGAAGCTAATCATGTCACTCTCTCACTCACTCTACCACACCGCATCACCACACACACACACACACACACACACAAACGCCGGCCCTGCTATCGACTCACACACCAACGCATAAGTACAAACTTCAGGTCACTTACGTAGGCCACGGCGAAAGCTCTGCATGGAGCCTCCACAGGCCCATAAATCAAGCTTAACTGAGGAGGGAGCGGGGCTTAACAGTCAGTTAAACAAGGTTGCCTGACTGGTGTTTCTTTAACTTCTGAACAGAAGATAAAATCTCAGGAGTGTCCCAGTCAGCCCACCTGATCATATTCGGAGCCGGCCTCCAGCAGACTCTGCTGTATGGCGAACTGCAGCAGGTCCTCCTCCTCATCCCTTATGCTGTCTCTCTGCTTGCCCCCTAGCATGGAGTATCCTGGCGGAGGCTCAAACACACATGGGGGGATCTCTCCGGCTCGACATGACACTGCAGCACACAGGGGGAAGGCAAAGGGCAAGAGAGGGGAAGGAGTGTTATCTAACAGTAAAGGAGATTAGGCTAAAGGAGAAGAGCAGGAAAGGAAAAACAGAACAGTCATTTCTGAGTGAAAGAGAGAAATCCAGAGTTAAAGAAGTTGTGTCAGGTTATTTTCCTTCCATACTGTTGTTTCCAAAATACTTCTACTAGGCTACTCAACTGCGTGTATTTTCAAACCTGAAAAAACCTGCATGGACGTTTAACTGTCCCTCGGCTGTCCCTGCAGGCTCCATTGCTTTTTAAATGATGTATTGTATTAATGTATAAGTGTTTTCTATAACAATTTACTTTAATGATTAGAGATGCTGCTTGTAAACGTTTCCATGTGCGCAGAAATGCCACTGCAGCTGATATCGTTGAATATTTAAGCAGCAAAACTAACTGTATAAACTGGACAGAGTGAACAGAACTAGACCTTTAGATGCTGAAATAATCCTAATGAAGTTTTAATTGCTGTTTCTTGAGCGTCTCTCAGACGATCTTAATGAATCTGTCTGTCCGACAGCAGGTCTGCTATGTTCACCTTTTAGAGAACGTTAATATTTTTCTCGTTGATTGTGTATTATTTCACCCACCCGCTTTATTAATAAGAATGTTAATTTGTATTATGTGAGCGTCCCAATCCGTAATGTTAGATTAACCACGGAGCTGCGGATATTAGGCTATCGCTCTCTCTCTCTCTCCGGTTTTCTCTCTCTCCTCCTCCTCTCGCTCTGTCAGGCCTCTATGTTTACATGCAGCGGGTGAAAAGTCTTCCGCGAGGATACATCACTGTATGGTCGATTTCGACTCCTCCGAGGAACCTCCTCGATGCTCGATGCTCGATGCTCGATCCTCACTCCTCGATGTGCATTTTAGGAATTGGGACGTCCTTCAATATGGCGCGCTGAGAACGATTTCCAGGTCACAAGCCCGAGGATTGAGGAGTCGAGGAGGTACAAATTTGGGAATTGGGAAAAGCCCTATAACTCAAGTTAAAGCATTTGTGCAAGATGACATCAAGGATTTCCAGAGAGGTTCCTACTGAGTGGCCACACAATAAAGAATGTCTTTCCTCTGCATGGCTTCAGCTTTAAACGTGGCTGTGGGGATTCTGATCAGGTGATAGGATGATGAGTAAGCCATAATATGTCACACAACACAATGAAAGAACATAACCTTGCATCCAACATCAGTGACAAATACTGCTCATAACTCTATCACGCAACTGTAAACTGTTTGTGTACTGACGTATGGGTCAGGTTCTGCAGTAAATGTTAGTGGAGACTTATACAACAGCTTGTTGCAATAAATTTGCAGAATTTACAGTTGAGCTGAGACTGAAAAAGAAGAAGATTTCAGAAAAGACGGCACTATGATCCAACAGGAAACACTGTAGGGTGTACTATGGGAGTGTGTTCTTACTGGTGGAACTGGAGCTGGAGACGCTGGAGGAGTCACTGCCTGGAGATGGGGTGTCTGTCCTGGGGGTGTCCCTCTGTCCATCCCCCTCCACCCCAACTTCGTTGTCGGCACGGACGCCCGTCCCCTCCTCGCAGCCGTTCAGGTTGCTGAAGGTGATCCTGGCATTCAGGATGTGGTAGAGAGGGATCTCTGCGGGGAGTAACGAGAAATGGATCAAAAGATGACATTTTTATTTATTAAGTTATCTATTTGCATCAGTCTCATCCAGTCAACCATGCATGTCCTTATATTAACTCTTTTATTTTTAGTAGCAAATGTGCAATGTTTTCTGTCCTTTTTACTCACTTTATCCCCTGTCTTCATTTCCTTCCATCCATCTTTGTATCTATTTTAATTTCCCATCATCCCCTTTATTTAACAAGCCATCATTTTAACTTCACTCCCTCCATCCTTCCATCCATCTCACTCTCCCAGCACTCACCGATCTTGACAGGGAAGCCAGGCGGCAAACGCAGAGTTATGAAGTCACGCAGCTTAGCGAACAGGGCGTTCGAGATCGCCATGAGATCGATGATAGGCACCACTTGTTCTGCCAGGGACAGAGGATGGGACTCGCACAACCACAACTTGGCTTTAAACCTGGAAACAAGAACACATACACACTCTGAGGATACTGATAAGCTGACTAGTAACAGAGTTTGCTGATGAAAATGACAAAATACAATTCTGACTTCATTATAATTGAAGCAATTTACAGTAGGCTATGTCCTCATTTAAGTGATTAGCTCTTTGGCCAGAGATACACAAAGACATTAATTGCATCAGCTAACAGCAACTGTCTATAATCTGCTGAGTCAAGTTCAAATTGAGACCAATCAATGCATATATTTTATCTTGTCCGATAATGAACACAGCATCGAGAGGCAGCTCTGAAACCTCAACAACGTCCTCATGATGTCCTGTCAGGTTTTATAGGTGCCAAAAAACAGTGAAACTGACAACTTAAAATGACAGACAGGCAGATATTCAGTTAAAGGACACTGGGCAGATGATTGAACAGCAGGTTGGCAGGTGGAAGAGAGAAGCATTACATTACAAAAGAAATAACATAAAATGTTTCAATTTATCCTGAGAGACAGGGTTCCTTCTTTTGGTTAAATAGTCAAGATGTGTCATGAGCTGTGTGAATATATTACTTGTCCGTCTTTTCCCATCAGGATCTCGGTGGATGGCTGATTTTATCTGTGTGGGTGCATGCATGTGTGAGAGAGAAAGAGAGAGAGAGAGAGAGACGGTCTACTCTGTCCATCAGTTTGTCAGCTCTGGCACTTGGCGGTGCGTTTGGAGGGCAACTTCACTGTATGTATATCTGCCTGTCTGTGTTCCTGTCTGTCTGTCTGTGTCACCTCTGGGTCTTAGTGGTGAGCTGGCACGGGTGGCCGATGTCCCTCTGGGTCGTGGACGAGCCGGGGTTAAAGTATTCCTCGGCCGTCAGCGCTGCTGGGTTGGTTATTGCAGGACATGACATCTGGGTCACCAGGGCCTGCAGTAAGTAAATAATGACTTTTAAAAATCCTGATGTAACCACTAAAGCTTTCACTGATATAATAATAAAAAAAAAAAATAATCAAAAGGATTTTTATTCAATACCAGTTACTCAAAGATTACTTTACAAAGTGCAACGATTTCTGGCTTTTCAAACTCACTTTCTCAGCTTTATTCTCTGTTGTGGAACAAAACATTCACCACCTACTGGGATTTCAAGGCTTTCCTCTTACCTACTGACATTTTCAACAGCTCAAGGAAAGAAAAAACTTTGCTCAAAAGCCAAAACTTAACAAATGACAAAGCAGTTTTTTAATTCTAGTATTTTACATCATTACAGTAGATGCAACTGGTTCACGGTCTAATTAGTAGCTCACCGTCAACTGTTAAGTTTGAATTAAGTAAACCTGTCAAAGACAGGCCACCATTACGGGAGGAGGTAGAGGCTGCTTGTGAAACAGGAGAGCAATTATTTCCATGTTGTTGTATTTTCCTTCCAGTTGCAGTCAATTCATCTCAATCAATTTAGGGTTTGGCAAAATTGAAATTGCATTGCAGCTTTACAGTTGCACAAATTATCTGCAGAGCTTACGTCAAAACCTATAAAAAAGCTTGTCTCAGTGTTGCGTAGAGAGGACAGAGAGGCATTGAGCTCATAAGAGCAGAGGTGACAGTGAGGGGGAACAAGTAAAAAGACAGAATACAGAAAGAGGAGAAGGAGGGGTGCATGAGTCATAGAAGCTCTCCAGCAGAAACAAATTAAAAAAACATAATCAATATTGGAGCAGGTTGGAGCCTCTCTGAATTATTTTTTTACTCTGCAGGCATGCTCTCCTGTTGACACAGTGGACAAGGATTCATACATCCACTGTCCATCCAAAGAGGGAAGGTGATGGTGATGATGCTAAAATTGAAGATGATGATTCATTCGTGGCCAGCACCAGAGCCCATTAATCACTGCTTTCAGGTAAAATCATCCTTGTTCCCAGCTCAACCTCTGTGTGTTTTTATTTATTAGATTGGGTTTAAAAATAGTATATGACATTTCCTCAACCCATAAAACAAATAAAAAAAATTATAATTGACCACAATTAGGACTTAATGTGTAAATAAACTGTCGCTTACCCCGTTGTTAGGCCCCATGTGTTGCTCAGCAATCCCAAGAAAGTTCTGCAGTGGAGTCTTCCCCCCTGCTCAGAGATACAGCAGTGACGAGTTAGACTGAGAGAATTGTTACACAAACTCCAACTGTCCTGTTAGTCTGAGTCTGCAAGTCTGTAAACTGATTAAATTGAACTGAAGTATATTGTGTTTTAAACAGCTAAATAAGATCAGAGTCACTCCAAAATATGTTTTAAATATCAGTGGATCTAAAACTAGCAGCAATATGAATTTCATGAAAATAAGCAGAAAAAAACATGTTTGTGTTAGGATCCCATCACTCGTAGTGAAAACCAGATTGACAACAACATTTCGAGGTCACACAGTGAAGGAAGCGTTTCAGAGTACCATGGGATATCCAACAGCCGCTGCTCAATTAGATATGAGAGAGATATGAGCAGCAAAGAAAACTTGAGCAAGTTGTTAGTGTGTGGCTTGTACTTTCAGACAGAGCTGGTGCTGTGGTTGTCCTCCCTAAACAGAAACGGAATGAGTGCTAAAAGGTCCTTCAATTTGTATTAATGATAGTGAAGTAGTGATGTGGTTTATAAGACAAGTGTCCACATGTTGACCTTCATCCCACTGATCTGTCTACAGCTGCTGCTTGACTCAAGATACAGTATGTGTGTCTCTCTTAGGATATGTATCACACTCAAAAGTTTTTGTACAGTGTTGACAAAATGATGATAGGTAACACAAGGTAAGGGCAAATGGAGTAAGTCACTCATTCAGGAGTCACTGTAGCGCTTCCTGGAACACTCCCCTCCTGCATACTAGCAGAGTGCAGATGGGGATTGTGACCTGGGAGAGTGGAGGGAGCCCTCAGAGGAGCATGTGATGGTTGATCCTTGCTGACAGCGACAGTCCGGGGAGGGAGGACTGCTAATCCTGTTTGATTTATGATCTGAACCAGAAAACGAGACAGAGCCACCGAGCAAACGGAGCCTCAGGGTGATCTCATTGAGCTCAGGTGAGAGGGACTACTCATCAGTGACTCTTTTACTGGACATGGCACAGAGAGGATGATGGAGAGATCCAGCTGCTGCAGCTGTGTTGCACCTGCACATAATGAACACCTGGATGGCCTAAGACGTGTCGATGTCTAAAGCACTGGAGTACAGTTGACAAAATAAGTTACTTACCTTTTGTCTTGTTCTTGTTCTGGTCTGACAGATGGTCAGTTCTGGTCCTGGTGATCAGCTCCACATTGGATGCTGCGTACACCTGACAGAGGAGGAAACCATTAACTCTTGTTCTGTTGACATTGCCTTAACTTCCTCATTGTTTGGGACCCCAGTGCTGTATGTGTAATGATAATCATTCTGAAACAATAATAATGAAACCTATATCATACATGCCAACTTCTTCAAGCTACAGTTTAGAGCAGAATACTGGAATTCCTCACCAGTGATCACAAAAAGGAAATACTGATTAATGATTGAGCAAGCTGCTGATTTTGAGTTTTTACACTGGACGACGGAAGTGGAAATAAGAGCTTAAAAGTGTCCAGTAGGAGAGCAGCTCAACAGAAGGAGTTGTTTGTTTACGTTTGAAACCCTAAATCAATGATGCAGAAAATAGAGTATTTTAATGTAGTCTGTCTGAAGTGCTTTTAAACCACTAATGATTGGTTCTGGGTGTGTGACTCCCTCCAGGGGGTTAAGAAAACAAATGGGGTCAAGGTAGATAGATAGACTTCTTTTTTTCTATTTTCTTTTACTTGATTTGATAGGCCATCTGGTCTTTTATGTGCTGATGATTTTTTTTCCTCACTTGAGGGTAAAGAATTCAGGTTTCAGAAATCCATCTGTTATCATTTAAAATGTAGAAGGCTATGTCCTCAAAAGGTTTTAAAATAACTTTGGGAGCAATTCTTTCTGCAAATTATCTCTTCAAGTGAAATGGACTTTCAGGAAATGTCAAATTGAGCTTTGACAGCAGTGGTTTCTCTGGACAGTGTGAGGGATCAGTGAGCTGTCCGAGCAGCCTGTGCTCTACCTTGGCTTCATATCCATTCACCGTCTCAGTCTTCTCGCTCCTCCAGCCCAGTATACCCGTCTTGTTCCTGCAACAGAGATTCGACACATCAGTTCTCTGTGGTCTCCACTTCCAGTCAACGCACAGTTGCAATCACACTTGGTGTAGATTATTTGCCTGTCCCAAACATTCTGCAGATATGTACCTGAGAATACAGATTTGATTGCAAGTCACAGACTCTGGTTTTTCTCTATAATGTGCGGCCTGAAAACATTGCAGCTATTGTCCTTGTTTGTCGTCTGTGAAGATCAACAGTTCGGTGTGCAATTAGAAAGTTAGTGAGGCATATGTCATCTTCATGATCTATTCACATCACTGAACTCCTTTAGGACCACACCACAGAAAGTGATTTTTCAGGGATGATTTTTTTTCTCCATATTAGCCCATATAATTCTGAGGTCATGGTATCTTACATCAGGTATTTTTTAACATATTTCAAATATGTGACTATTTCGGAAGAATGTTCAGCCATGCTAGTGGTGTGGCTCAGTAAAGATGGCAAAGTCAGTCTGTTGGTAAGTCCACCACTTTGATCCAAACTATCTCAATTTATCAATAATATTAGTTGGATTGACATGGAACTTTTGTACAGACATCCATGTTTCCTTCAGAATGAATTTCAGTAACTTTGGTGATCCTCTGACTTTTCATCTTGCACCATAATCAGGTCAAAATTTCAAGTTTGGGCAATACTTTGGTTTATGATCAAATACCGTAGTTCCATAGGTGCAGGCATCTGATCTCCCTGGCTGGACACACAATAATTTCATAATGCCCTTTTGTACATTGTAGATCTGGCACCATATGATGTTATGTCAGCATTCAACCCCAATACCCTATGGCCTGACCAATTACCTGCAAAACTAATCGCAGTCCTATCAGCCTCAGCTACTTGTGTTTTGTGCTAATAAGCAAATCTTAGCATGCTTAAAAGCTAAACTAAAATGTTAATTATGGTAAAAAAATGACCTGCTAAACATCTGAATGCATGCTGATGTTAGTTAAAAGCATCACTGCACTCTCACAATGACTGTATAACCAGTTTTATTCTCCACTTATCACTGTCAGACAAAGTTATGTCCCCGTCTGAATTTTGAAGTTATCATATCACATCTCAATTACTGGGTGTTCAATAAACTTTGTACTCCTTACCCCAGCCCTAAAACAGCAAAACTGCAGCGCTGTAGTTTTTGTGCATGACTGCGTAAAGATGTATTAACTGCAGAGGTGGATGACCTGTCTGTGGTGCTTGACAAAGTGGTTTGCTAAAGCATCATAAAAATATTATTGGCATGTTAGACAGGAGTGCTGACCAGGGAAAATGCACAGAGGTGACACTGAGGTATAAGTCTGACAGGGAGATGATTACACCCCCCCCCCACACCAAAAACAAAACACCACCTCTCCCCGCTCACTTCTCTCTTTCGTTTCCCTCTCCGTCTTCTTGCTTTTTATCTGTTAACATTCACTTCCTGTCACTGCGTCTCTTTCAACGATTCACCTATCTTTCACTGTCTCTCCGCAATCTACTTTTCTCCCCTTTCTTCTTTTGCTTCCAAAACTATCGACTCCCCCTGTTTTGGCATCTGCATTGTACTTTTGTCCCCCATAGTCTTGAGTCCCATTCATCTTTCTCTTCCTGTTTCTCTGCATGCCTTCTAATTCCCCTCTTTGTGTCTCTGTGTCCCATCCCTTTTTCTCTCCCTCATCCATTTTCCTCTCCTTCTCCATCCTCCTCATCTTTTATCCCTCCTTTCACCCTGGTCTTTTACCATTTTCTCCCCTCGATCCCTCTTTGTCCAAAACTTTCCTTGTTGTCATCCCTCGCTCTTTCTGTCTGTCACATCAGTCTTATCTCACCACCTCACCAGAATAAGATGAGCTTCATCCTCTATGCACCTGATTTGCCCATGTCTCCCTTCTTTCTCCTTTCTGCTCCTTTTCATCTCTGCGTCGATGTCACTTTATGTGAAACTGAGCCATAAAACTGTACCATTAGCATAATAAAACGCTCCTAAATTGACTACACACAAGTCACCTGCTCATCCAATTTTCTTCTACCCCTCTTCTCCATCCTTCTCCTAGTCAGCTTATGTCTTGTCTGCCTCTTAACATTGATTTTGGTTCTGCTATCTGCCTCTCCATCTCCATGTTGACAGGTGCATCTTACTTGCAGTACAGTGTTGAGCATTTTTGAAGTGATTCACACAGCCTGAAGCTAATGTGTGCCTCACTACTTCCACATCACACTTACTCCTAACCAACACATTTTATTTAAGGATTTAGTTTGGTTTTATTTGTTTATTTCTCCATTACTGTACATGAGCAAGGGTTAGTTTAGAAGGATAGCCATGTGTTGAGGACACCCCCCAAAACAAAATAGAAATAGTGTTAATAGTGTAACAGTAACACAAGTCGAGAAGAGCCATAATGGCAGCAAACTGACTTAGTAAAGTCAGTTACAAGGCAATATCAACTAAACTATTGCTTGCTTTAGGGAAATTAGCCACCATAAGCTAAGTATGCCTGTAGCAGCAAAGCCCCTGAGTGTATTTAAACAAGTAATGGTATTTAATATTACTTATGAATTCAACTTTCCATTTGTTACAAGAGATTGTGTTATTTTGTCTTTCAAAAGCAACAGGATTTTAGAATTAAGTTAATAGTTTAATAGCACTTTAATTCCAGGAACATTTCCCCTCGGCCCTGTTGTAGATATATATCATTAATATGTGGTGTTCAACGAAATCTTTTGCTGGCTCCACTTCCCCATGCACTGCTGCACTTCAGTTAATGTTTTCCTACATTTTGTAAAATGCATTTTGACAGCCACCAGAGAACATGCCTGAACTTGTTCCACTCGTCTGTGGGTTGAAGCGTAGGAGCCGGCAACAGTAAAAGAGTGACAGAAATTCAACAACAAAAGAGTGATTTTCTCCTCTCAGGAAAAAAAAGCAAGCACTCAGAGCAGAAAATGTCCTGAGGCTGAATTACATTGTGTTGTACTGAGGCTACTGTTGGTGGAGAAAATGATTATTGTGCCTGTTCAATGGCAGATTTCTTCCTGTATGGTTGTTGAACACGGTCGCAAAATTGGATTCTGAGGGATGTCATACGAATCTGATAATTATCATTCTTAATGTTTTAGATTTTCTGCTGGGCTTATATTACAGCTGCATCAAGAAAATGACACATCACATCATCAAGTGTTCTTAAAAATTAACAGATTTGGGAAAGAAACAAATGCACCACAAAATGACTAAAATGGTGCACAGTCACTACTGGAAGATTGCTGCACCACTTGACTATAACTGAACATTCTCATATTCATATTCTGCACGTATCAGTGTTACGTCTGACCTCTCGAAGGCAATGTTGCGGGTGTCCAGCTGAGTGGTCACCACGGGGCCAGAGAGCCTGGCTGCTACCTGCTCATCGCTGGGCTGCATCGCCCCCAGAAGGCCTAAACTGGCAGCGTTGCTACTGCAGGCGGCGCCATTCCCCCAGCCAGATGAGAGGGCTGTGAGAGACGAGACACACAAGGTCTCGCAGAACACCAGCTGCCTGTCATGGTCGACCTCCATCACCTCTGCGCTGGAGTCTAAGATGTAAGAGGATGACGGAGAGGAAGAAAAAAATGAGGGCAATGTTTGTGAACACTACAGAGGCAGATAATAAATTGAAATACAAACATGCCAAATGAGGCTGAAAGACACAAACATACGCATGTTGCAAATTAAAGAACCTTATGCAGGGACTCAAAAAAGTCCACCGAAAGAAGAGGAATATTTAAAAGTAGTGAGAGGAAGAAAGAAAAAAAGAAAACTGGGTGAAATAATGCAGAGAGGAGCCATTGGAGAATTGAATGAGTGGAAACAGCCATCTAATAAGGCTACAAAGCGGCAGATGGTAAGCTACTTACAGTAGCTAAGCATAACACAAAGACTGGACAAAGTCCACATTCACACACAGTAAGTCTCGAGTTTGAACAGCAGACCTTGTCCCCTGAAAATGAAGCTGCGGTTTCCTCTCTGCCAGGTCATCTGTTCAAAGCCCATCAGGGTGGTGTCAACGCGGAGACACTGACCACTCTTCCAAACTCTGTAGGTATCACTGGGGCAGATACGAGACACCAGGGGCACTAAGGACAAACACAGACGCACTTAATCAATCAAATGGTGACATGTCTAATGGATATGCACAGAATTGAATGCAGCTGCTCTCTGGTGTTTTCCTTTGATTTATGTTGGCAGTTTTTGGCCTCCCATACGTTCCCATTTACAGATACATTTCAGTAGTTGGTTGTAACTATTTACACATAAAAACATACAATTATAGTCACAGGTCTGCTATATAGACACTTGTGGGTTTTTAAAGCACTTACGATAAAAAGCACAGGCTGTTTAACTCTAAACCAAAGCCACTTATACATTCTGCTGTTCAGGAAGTGTGTGAGCATCAGTGTCCAGTACAACAGGAAGAAACAGCCCTGTTTAGCCCCAAAGGGAGATGATAACATGATTAGTTCTGACTGGTCGGCACTGGACTGCTTTACTGACTGGAATGAAAGACTGGACTCACCCCAGCTGGTAAACTCCCATTTCATCTCCACGTAGAAGTCCTGGGCCTAGACAGAAAGAGGTAGACAAGAGTGAGATAGAGAGCGAGTTGTCGAGATGGAGAGTGATGAATTTAAAGATGGCTAGACAGAGAGAGAGGGGAATAGCAAAGTGGAGGAAAAGAATTGCAGTGATGCTGCTTCATTGTCTGTTCTAAAGATGGGGGAACAGGCACAGAGAAGTGGTTGTGTATGTGTGGGTTAATAATAGAAGTGATGGATGGATGCTGGGGAGGATGATGTGGATGGGAGCAGCAGCAGATGAAGAACGGTGTGCAATGTTTGCTAGTGCATGTGTGCTTGAGTGCGAGTATTCATTGTCAAAGTGTGAGGGTTGTGTCTACCATGTGAATATGCTGGATTGTGTGTGTGTGTGTGTGTGTGTGTGTGTGTGTGTGTGTGTGTGTCTGTCGGGGAGCCAGCTTGAGCAGATACACAGGAGGACAGACGGTGTGAAAGCAGTTCCCTGCATCTCTGCCACTGTGCTCTGCAGCTCTACTGCTGCAGCAGCTTAAACACGATCTGCTGCACCTCAACGCTTTCCTGTAAGGATTATACCCATCAACCTCTAGGCTCTCCAGTATCAGCTTGTCCATCGCTGTTATTGTGCCTTTAAGCGTGGCACTCCTTACCCCTTTGGGGGAAAGTAATGACTCAAATTACCCAGAGACAGAGGGTTGGCAACATGGAAACATATCATGTGAGTGTATTGCCCTTGTTGGGTAGTAAACAAAGTTATTAATACCTTCAAACAAAAAACAAGAATATTTTATCATAAAACAAAGATGTAAATATAAAAAAGGTTAATCTACATTTCAAATGAATGCGTCTCGACGGAAAAAAAACCTTGATGTGACTTTGTAGTTTGTGTATGTTTTTTTTCATGTATGTCATTTTTTATTTTTTATATTTAGTCTTTGCTTCTACATACACGCTTGTGTTTGTGTCTTTGCAGATGTGTGTGGTCATGGGAGTATCTTTTTCCATGTGTGCATCCAAGTGTGTGTGTGTGTGTGTGTGTGTGTGTGTGTGTGTGTGTGTGTGTGTGTGTGTGTGTGTGTGTGTGTGTGAAATCCCACTTGGCGCAGTCGCTCCAGCAGGACGGGGATGCCCGCCAGTCTCTTGGCAGTCCTCTGGTAGTCACGGTAACGAAGCACGAGACGCACCAATTCCGGATCCCTTGTACTCACCGCCTCCTGAAGAACTGAAAGGGAGAGCAAGGTGGAGAGTAAAACAGAGCCAATCACTCAGACCTCATCTAAAATTCATGTACGTGACTCATGAGCAATTTAAGGGGGGCAGCGAGAATTGCCGAATCTGAAGTAGGCCAAAGGAAAAGCTGGTACGACCAATTACTGCAGCTCGCCCATCATTCATCAGACTGCCACTTTGCTGTTAATCTTACAGGTTGTTCTGCACTTGAACAATTATATACCAATTTCCTTTCTCTTCCTTTAACAGCAATCATGCAAGTAAAGGCTAACACACAGTTGAAACAATGTTGTACTGTACATGTTATTTTACCCACTGACAAGGTACAGTAATCTGATTAGGACAAACAAAAGAGGATTACTTAATGATACTCTGCAACCACAGACTCCCAGAAACATTCATGACAATATCAAAGATTGACTTTCTAGTGCTTAATTCATCACCATCAAGACAAAAACGTGTTGCGTTCCATGCAGTGTTACACAGGTTAAGTAGGGAATGGCGGCAAAAACAAAAACTTAAGGATGAGGGTGGGAAATTGGACTCACAATAAAGGGTGTTAAATCAGCCAATACAATTTCAAGGTTAAAAAATGAATTCATTTCATGCTCCATTAGTCTCCCTATGCCAGACCACCACACTACATTTGCACAGCGCA
Source organism: Sander lucioperca (assembly GCF_008315115.2). Classification (NCBI taxonomy): domain Eukaryota; kingdom Metazoa; phylum Chordata; class Actinopteri; order Perciformes; family Percidae; genus Sander; species Sander lucioperca. The sequence goes on from NC_050177.1 coordinate 6,469,742, forward strand.
AGCAGATAAGAGGTGTCTGGCAGAAGCCACTGCTCTACGAAAGAGGTGGTGAAGAAAAACATCAGAAGTGGTTTGTATTTTCAAAAACAATCAAGAGGACAAAACTCATCAGTGCCAATGTAAAATAGACCCAGTGGGAAATGTTGTGCACCATTTTACAATACAGTGTATGATATATCATACATTATAATGTATATTATCATAGTCCACGTATTGTGACCAAGGGCAACAAAACACATTTTCAGATCACTTGTGATTGAGTTTTTCACTGAGTTACTGCAGATGACAGTCTAGGCTTGGCTCTCATGCAAGAAGGTTCTTTTTTTTTCTTAAGATTATTTTTATATTTTAGGCCTGCAGCAAAGGGCCGCAGGTCAGAGTCAAACCCGCGGCCTAAGCCAGCTAACCAGGCCACAAGAAGATTCTTTTTAAGTGGAACATTTTCTGGACATATCATCTGAATAATACAATAAAACACATCACAAAATCACTTTCTCTTTTTTACTACCAGAGGGTCTTCATGATGAGACTGACACCACTTGAAGAGCTTGTTGATATCAAACGTACTACAAGTAGCATTTTAATGTCAATAAACTATTTAAGATTTTATATTTGTATGATTTTAGAATGTATAAAAATGAACAAGTGTTAGCCATAAATCATTTCCACATTTAATTTGAGATATAATTTGATTGACTATGTATACAATTATGCCTACAAGAATGACCAGATTCATTTTTATCCTCAAAAGGGTTCATGGGAAATGTGCTCATACGTTTTAACCACTATAATTATACCACAGTGTCATAATTACTTTGACAAGGATATATTATTGTATAAAATGCTGCACGTAGTGCCTTCATTTTAGAACACACTCCTAGCCCCAACAGACCACCTGATAATGCATTACGTATACTGCACATTGAACATGCTATCAGAACTAATACTTCTCCACACACACACACACACACACTCACCGGTCCATCCATTGCGATTCTCCTTGCTAACGTCAGCTCCGTGCTGCAGCAGGACCCTGGCACAGTCCAGGTGGCCCAAGGTGACAGCCAGGTGGAGAGGAGTCCGACCACGAGGGTCCAGAAACTCTAAATCAGTCTGGATGGAAGAAAAGGAGGAGGAGGGGAAGGAGAAAGAGAAGAGGAAGGAAGAAAAGGAAGAAAAAGGAGAGAGAGAGAGAGAGAGAGAGAGAGAGAGAGAGAGAGAGAGAGAGAGAGAGAGACAGAGAGAGAGGGTAAGGGAGGGGAGTGAGCATAAAGGTCAGAGGAGCAGACAGAGAGAAACGAAGTAGGAGGAGAGGAAATGGGGGTTAATTGTGTATCATTGTAGATCTCTTCTATCTCACATGGGGGGGACAAAAAACACATAATAGAGACACAAGTGTGAAGATGAGGATAGAGAGATGGAAAGAGAGACAGGTAGGTGCTAATTGATCTGTCACCACTCCCACATGGTTGGTTGCTACTCTCCTGTATCCCACTTATTTTCTGGGTTGGATGGATTGAGTTCAGTTCAACACAGATAGGACTATCTGCTCCACACCCAGAGCTGTTTAAGAGAAGGTTGTAAGTTTGAATACCTACAAAGGGAAATGTGAGCAGGTAAAGTAAACAAGGAGTATATTCTCAATCTGCCATGTTTGAGAGCAAAAATACATGTTTTTTTCTTCGGTAACTGTCTGACATCAACACTGATGAACAAAAAGCACAATTACTGTAATGCTGAAGGCATCAATCCAGCTCTCAGCTCCACTTTGTAGAAGTATGTCAACAAGTCCTCATTCGTCAGCCATATTACATTAGTGTTAATCTGTCATATCAATCATACCAATGCTCTGATTAGAAAGAATCATTGCATGGAGCTTATAAACCCCTCTCAGACATATTAAATACATTGGTAGACAGCAATGGATAATTTTAGATGCTTAGAATACTAACTTTTAGATGTTGCTGGTTTTTGATGTATCTTTTAACCAAACAAATAAAATCAAAAAAGGAGGTTATTGGGCTGTGCTAGGCTAAAAAAAAAAAAAAAAAGTCTCTATTTTGAGCCCTGAACAATGCCAACTGACAATTAGCTTCACCTAGAATAAAGACTGGAAGCAGAAACAGCTAGCCTGTCCAGAGTAAGTCCCACCACCTCTAAAGCTTAACATGTTACCTAATAATAACAATAATATATAATAATAAATATAATAATACAAAGTTGTATAGTGGCTTTTCAGTGGATACAAGGATGCTTTACACATATGGAGACAGACAGAAACAAATACCACAAGAACAGAAAATAATAGTGGCAATGTTTGCCGGGGATAACAGAGTTAACTATTATCCATAGGCCTTGGTGAACAGGTAGGTTTTTTGAAGGTGTCCATAGATGCAGCATACAGGTCTCTACCAGGAGTGAGTTCCAAAAGGTGGGGGCTGCCACACTGAAGGCTCTGTCCCCAAGAGTCCACAGGCTGGTTTGGGGGATGGTGAGCAGACCCGTGTCTGAGCACTGCAGATTATGGGTGGGGCTGGAGGAGGTCTGATATCAAATGGGGGGCATGGGGAATGGAGGGATTTGTAGGTGAGGAGAAAGATTTTGTAGGAGATACGGGACATTACTGGGAGCCTGTGAAGGTAGATGAGGGTGGGGGTGATGTGCTGCCAAGGCTTGGTGCAGGTGAGAACCTGGCAGCTGTGTTCTGCACATGCAGTACTGGAGCCTGTCCAGCAGGTTATGTACATTAAACAAACAAGGTGTAAAGTGATAATCCAATTCTTCTTTTTTTACCTTTTGACATGCCAGGCAGGCTAGCCGTTTCCCCCTGCTTTCAGTCTTTATGCTAAGCTAATTGCTTAATGTAGCTGCAGATTTAGTGTACAGCGATTGAAAGTGATATAAATCTTCTCATCTAACTCTCCGCAAAAAAAGTGTTGTATTGAATCAGAAAGGCTCATAAAATACTTCTTTGAAATGAGAAGGTATTGCTGACTTGTAGTGTAATGCAGGTCTTAAAGTGTTTCACATATGTCACACACATGTCGAAAAGATGACTGGGTGAGTCACTCATTATTGACACCCTTTGCCACAGATTGTACAGCATCATATGTCAAACAGCAGCAGTGCCCACGTTACTTACAATCTGCTTATTACTACATGAGCTGTGTTGCTTGTACACCTGATGAGATACCTTGTCTCTTATTTAATCAATCACTGGCTGTATTTGTCTGCATGAAACTGCCCATCCCTCTTTATTTCCCAGGCCGCTCTATGCACCACTGTGCATAGAGGCGTTCGCTGTCTCTGCAGTGCTGCACTGATCTCAGATCTGCCATCCAATTAAACAGATGCTGACAGCCACCATTATTCAAGACCTAGGCTGATCCAAGGTCAGTTCTGTCGGTCCTTTGCAGGCTTGATGTTTAATTAATGATTACTCTCAAAGATAAGTGTAGCGTGACTCAGAATCAGGATGTTAATAAAGACCTTAAAGGTCCAATGTGTAGGATTTTCTCCCATCTAGCGTTGAGGTCATATATCGCAATCAACTCTCTCGCACCACGCGGTTCAAAGTATGTATTACAGCTACGGTAGCCTTCACGCTTCAAAAAGCCGGTCTCTTGCTATTTTCAATATCCTTTTTCTTTTTCTGGGCGAAGAAGAAGACTCCTGTTCCTGAAATTTGGATTTTGAATACGTGTGGTCCTCCATGTTTCAGACATGACAGCGAAAACGTGAAAGGCGGAGCAGTATGTCCTGAATGTCCCTTACCAGCTAACGTATTTCAAGATGGCGCATGAATATGGAGTGTCTACCCCAGTTCATGTGAATGCAAATGTAAAATTTCAAGCCAATAGAAATACTTGGAATTGAATGTGGAGGTAAATATTCACGAAAAATGACAAGTTTGTGAATGGGCAACACAGATTTTGATAATAAACAACTAAACACATTACACACTGGAGCTTTAAGGAGGCTGTAAACAATTCCTTTCAGGAATAAAATGACACTATTTTTTTAGGGTTTGAGTGTATAATATAAATATCTGACGTATCAGAAATATGGCTGAGCAGGTGAATTCACGAAAGAGGCCGCACTCCTTATTGATCCAAATAAATCTTTATATCAAAGCAGTGGAGAGGGAAGAAATGTATTAAGGGTGAATTTTGAAGCAGCTGAGAATAAACCAAACAACTCAAAAACTCAATATAAAAAAGCTGCCCTGTCTGTTTACTACGCTCAGTGTATAATATCCTAACAAAAATGACAGTGGCAGCTACTGTCCAACACAAGAATGTTATGTTATGCTCCAAGAAACACATTGTGAGCAGGGCCAGAAAGACAAAGTCGTTACATTATCAGTCAGTTACTGCAGGGTTCTGTTTTTGGTATTTGCAAAGGAAATGAGGAAAACCACATGTGGTGCACATGCAAATCACACACGGAGATACACATACAAATGCTTAAATACACAAGGACAGGCTCCTAAACTGTTTAAATACGTACTGGATTGAGTTTAGAAAAACGTAATTCGATAACAAGAACATGATATCACAGTTTCAGTGTGTTAATGGGTATATTATCGTTGTACAATCTCTAACTATCCACTCTTTCCACTAACAGCTCTCTGCTCTCCACAGCATGTTCAAAAGCAACACTGGAGAGAAAGAGACAGACAAAAATAATGTGGCTAGATACATTTCTATTGAAAGAAACTGCCTGTCTGCAACAACTGTAACATGTAAGTCAGGCGAAGATGGAGGAAGAGAGAAAAAGAAAGGAGTGACAGATTGCTGTTGCAAGTGATGGCTATATGGCAAATAAAGATATGGGGAGGGGTAAGGAAAAGAACAGACAGAGAAAGAGAGTTAGAAGGGAGGAGGCAGCGAGGGGAGCTGAAGGAGAAAACAACATGAGGAAGTCCCTCAGGAGCCGTGGAGACTGGGGAATAGAGGGTGGGAACGTCATAGCAACGCAGGGGAAGAAAGAGAGCAGTCAGCTTTGTTTGTGCATGCTGGATAATGAATATGGTGTGTCACATATACAAATACAGCCACTTTCAGTCCTGTGTGTGTGTGTGCATGTGTACCACAAACAGTGTCTCAAAGGACACTGCAGACGGGTGCTTGGGCAGCACAAATATGAAGAACTATCAATGTCACAGGAAGAAAAGTCTGAAGTAGGGTGTCCATCATTTAAATAACACAAGAGAAAAAGACTGTGTAAGCAAAAACAACCTAAATATTCATATTGAGCCTTGGAAAACATTTCCCTCCCAAATGGAAATGGTATTTTGGAAAGAAATCTTTCACATACTGTATTGTTGTAAGCACATGAAAGGGAGAAAGACGAGAGAAACAGAGAGCCTGGAACAAAGCTGATGGTAAAAGAAATAGATGAAACAGAACAGAAAAAAGAAAGAAAAATGAGCAACTTGGCTCTTCATTCATTTTTTTAAAATGTTGTCTCGCAGCTGTCCTTTTATCCATTGCTCCCCCTTTAAGTTGTTGCATATGTTGGTGATTATCAGTTTAAGCTTATTTCAAAGCTGTACTCAATTTCATTGACTCTGGATACAAGAGCTGCAGGTACACGGCTGAAATGCAGCATAAAGACACAAAGGGAGCTGGAGAGGAGGGAAGAGAGGAGTGAACGAGGGATGCTAAAAAGGGCGAGGCTAAACAGAAATAGGTGGACAGAGACAAAAAGAGAGGGAGGGAAAGTCAACAAAGGGTAGCAGTGAGGTGATTGCAAGGTAGGATGTAGAGGGAGACAGATCGGAGAGAGTACAGGATGCTGCCAACAAATATAACACAGGATGACAGGAAAACAACAGAGCAATCCACTGAAGTGTATAGCTTCTGCTTCCCCATCTGCTCATCTACACCTGATGGAGCTCCTGTCTTGGTAAAAGAATGATTAAAAAAGCAAGAATAGGAGAACATATTTCACCTGTCTTGGCCTCTTGGTGATAGATTATACTACTCGACACGCAGTATTATTTGCTACATTAATTATGTTCATTGCATGCCCTCTAAGTAAGCCTGTCAAATTAAAGCCTGTAATGTTGTTGAGTACATGTCAGCTTGTTGATGTCTCACAATAGGCCTCATTCCTATTTTTATTTTTTTTTACCTTATTCAAAGTCAGAACGTCTTGACTGAGAGCATCATAAACCTGCTGCCACATTCATATTCTCACCAACGAGTTTCTCAACACTTTCACTGGAGTTTGAAAGGGTCAGACATCCCCAATCTGGATCATGATCTTGATCTAGCAACCTCTCCATCACCGGCTCTCCTTTATTCATAAATTATTTGTGATGACACCTTTGAGCGCTATTAGAAAAAAAAAGTCGGCCTCTAGGTTCACTGATTAGCTGTGGTTCATTTAGGCCAATTTGCATCAAAGGTAGCTGGGAAAGATAGAAACTGAATATGGTGAGAGACGGTGGTCAGAGTTAAGAGAGCACATAGAAAGCTCAAATTTAGAGAAGGGTCTAGCTGCAAAGTTACAGGCTCAGGCCCACCTCCTCCGTCGGACCCTTTCTGGTCCCGAGCTTGGAGAAGGAAGTGATGTGAAATTGTGCACACTCGACGCAATACGACCAGGATACGATAGCATGCCTCATTCATTAATTACAATAAGCACACAACCTCCACCAATAACACCAAGGTAAAGTTAGGTAACGTAATGTTAATCATTTGTCAATCAAGCACTCTAGCAAGCTTAACATGTTCTGTGAGGATGGGGTTCTGCTATACTAACATTAGCTACATTACACGATTTACACTGTGAATTCTAAATAAAGTACTAGACAAAAAAACTTTAATACACACACACACACACACACACACACGCACGCACGCACGCACACGCATGCACACACGCACACACACACACACACACACACACACACACACACACACACACATTGGCCTTGTTTGACTTGGTGGCTTGGGACATTATGTCATCCCTGCTTGTTTCTTAGCACCCCTTCTTCACTCAATGAAATTACAATGAAGGGCATACTGTGGTCACACAGGTGCTGACACACATTATGTACAGTAGATCATTTCTGGGGCGAGATTACGTTTTTTTTTTATTGCCCTCCATAAGTAGATGATTTCGTGAGTTAAATCCCAAACTGGTTAATTGTCTAAAGAAAAATGTAAATCATTAAAACAATAAGTAAATCAGTAATAAGTAAATCAATCACATTATGATGACATGATGTATCTAATAAGCCTTTGTTCACAGCAGACATTTCAACTTGCCGTAGTAGAGAAGGTGTTACTTATAACATTAAACAAATCAAATCAACTATATATATATATATATATATATATATATATATTGCAATTTACATGCAACACAGTTGATCCAAAGTAAGTATTTAACAGAGACTAAGCCATTAAGGATGGCTCCGTTCTATTCAAGTGCCCCAAAATGCTATGCCAGTGTGACAGTGAGCCAGCATGCACAATACCAGGACACAGGGATTATGGTTGCACTTTTCCAGAGGATGGGTGTTGTGGCAGTCAGGTAGGATTCACAGAAGAGGGAGTGAACGACTGGAGCGAGTTCGATGGCACAGGTCTTCACAGGTTTTGACCATCTGAAAAGCTTGCTTTGTGTTCATGTTAATAAACACGTGCTCTAGTTTGTTCTTGAAATGTAATTTTCTGTGGCCGAGTTGGCTCAGTGGGTAGAGCAGGTGCCCATATACTGAGAGATTTATGTCTCGATGCAGAGGTCCAGGGTTTGAGTCTGACCTTTGATGATTTCCTGCATGCCTTCTCTCTCTCTCACCTAGCTGTCCTATCAATTAAAGGCGGAAAAGCCCAACAAAATAATCTTTAAAAAAGAAATGTAGTTTGGCTTGGAAGACTTTATTTGTAATATTACGGTTTGCGATTCTGAGACCAGCCGAGTTACTGATCCTGAAAGCTGTGTGCTTGTCTCTCAGGCTTTGTTTTATTTCAGAGGTTATCCAGGGTTTGGCGTTGTGGTATTTCTTTATAACTGTCACTGGAATGTTAGTATGTATGCAGAAATGTATATAGTTGGTTATGGCAGTGACCCTGCCATTCAAATCCATATATCTGTATAAAAACCAAACTGTAAAAAACAACTTGTTGTGTAGACTATTTCTTGGCAGAGCGCAGTGACTTAATGCAATCTTGACTTCACCATGAGGTTGCCAGGCAACCAGCTGACAGAGCCTTCAATATCATTTTTCAGATGTCTCGCCTTTTAAAAATGGATAAATTGGGCACCTGGATAGCTCAGTTGGTAGAGCGCGTATCCATATATAGAGGTTTACTCCTTGACGCAGTGGGCTAGGGTTTGACTCCGACCTGCGGCCCTTTGCTGCATGTCATTCCCCCATCATTTTCATGTCTTCAGCTGTCCTGTCAAAATAAAGGCCAAAAATGCCCCAAAAAATAAAAATAAAGGATAATGTCTCCCCGTCAGCATCATGTCAATCTGTTTCATTATAAGAAGAGAATTTTCTCGGTGACATATAGTTCCTTGTTATAAGACAAAGACTTTGCATTTACTGTATAACGAGTTGTGAGAATCAATTGTTTTCTCACTGTGGCAGATCTGCATATGTGCATTCTTCCTCTATTTAACTTCTTTAACACCTCCTCCCCTTTTAAAAAACTTTGTATCTCAGTATCTCTTAACTTGCTCTTGGTCACCCTCACAATTCATTCCTTCGCACCATTTACTCTTTATTTTGTCTCTATCTCTTATGTCTTATGATCAAACTCTTTTCTAGTAGTCTGAATCAACAACAGTACATTTCCTGGCCTCACATCCCACGCCGCCGGATGTCCCTCACCTTCCGCTCTGTGTGTCGTTGTTCTTAAACTCTGTTCCCTTCGGGAAACAACAACAAACTTCGAGCTAGCAAACTACATGCCGAAAATGGCGAGTTTTGAAGAAAATTTGGATTGTGCAACAAGGCAGGCAAGCTTGGTTCTTTTGGTGAATGATTGTAAAAAGTTTACAGGCATTTACTATCTACCTGGGACGTTTGGGGACCGATTGCTGGGGATTTGCTATGGACAAAATACACACAGCGATACACTGGTAAGAGCAAATCACGTTTAACCATGTATCCAGCTAATTTATATAGCTCACATTACTGTATTGTGTGAAGAGTTAACTTCAATTAATATTTTATGTGGCATTTTCTTTTGTAGTGTCCAAATGTTCTACCAAAACAAGTTCCTTCTCGAGACCATTGTGCAAAGCCACCGTCTCTGTGTCGATTAAACAATTGTGTTTGGTTTTAAAAAATGCAAAGAACCCAGAGCATTTTATTTCTTATCTGTGGAGGAGCCAGACCTTACTCCACTGTGCTGTGGAGATCTGGCAATGCAAGACTTTTCTAGTTATCCTCTTCTTCCCTCCCTCTACTTTTTTTTCGTTCCAATCTTGCCATCCCTTCATAGTGAGCTCAGTGGAGGTTGCATTATTGATAAGCATCTCTATCTGTGGCATCTGCTTCGCCTCTCATTCCCCCTCACCCCCTCTTTCTCTCCCCCTCCCTCCCTTGCTCGGTGTGTGCCTGGCCTGATGCAGCTTGGCAGGTACTTAGGCCAACATCAATCTTTCATACAAACACCACACACCCACACCCACAGAAAACTGTGCATACACATACAGCAGCTTTGCCAAAATGTTTGTGCATGGGGCGCACAGGAGCAGAGGGTGGCTCTGGGAGGGAGGAGTATAAAAATAACTCTTTCTCCCCCCTGCCTCCCTTCTCGTGTCTGTGATTCCAGATGCAGAGGAGACTTTGACAAATGCTACACTGCTGTGAAACCCTGATCTATTTTCAATGGGGCACTGCTTCAGATATGAAATGACAGGACAAACTGGTAATGATTACCCCACAGACGAGTAACAAAACCTCTCGCAGCATCTCACACTTATGTAACGTAACACAGCCATCCATTTTTGCAGGTGCATTTAAGGGCTGTGAAATCAAGCGCTGGATATAAGACCAAATGTACCAAATCACCAGATGAAAATACTAGAATGACCTACATTCCAGCATATGTAATGTCTCTGTTTCATTGCACTTAATTCAGTTTACTGTCAACCCCAATCTCCACAGAACAGGTCAGACAAAAAGACACACACACACATGGATAAAGAAAGTACAAATGGGTGGGATGCTGATGGACCTGTCAGAATGGCAACAGAAGCAAAGAGAGAGTTTCTCTGATGTTTATCTTATCTAAAGAGGTTTACACCTGTTTGTTGCAGTGAGCTGACAAACCTCACCAAAAATGCAAGGAAAGACATGCAGGGCAGCACATAGAGAGAGAGAGAGAGAGAGAGAGAGAGAGAGAGAGAGAGAGAGAGAGAGAGAGAGAGAGAGAGACAGAGAGAGAGAGAGAGAGAGAGAGAGAGAGAGAGAGAGAGAGGGAGAGAGAGAGAGGGAGAGAGAGAGAGAGGGAGAGAGAGAGAGAGAGAGAGAGAGAGAGAGAGAGAGAGAGAGAGAGAGAGAGAGAGAGCACTTGTTATCTCTCCTCACACTCGCAAAGATGCAGGCACACTCACAGATGGAGAGAGCAAATCTTTTTGGTTGAGGCAGATTATAAAAGAGCATAATCACATAATGTAGCCTATTGGAGTGAAACATCACAGCTGTCACTTTCTTCTTGTGTTTGTGTGAGTATGGGAGCATGTGAATTATGTAGCAATTTCAGGTAAACCCAGTGTTCTGGGATGAGATGTTGCACTAAGCCTAATAATGAAATCAGAGGGTCATTTTCTCTGGGACATATAGCATTTACCGGGCAGAAAATGTCCTGGTCAAATTAAGGGAATATCATGATGGCTTAAAATGTTTTTGTTTACATGTATTGATTTATTGGTATTTATTCAACGGGACAAGTTCAAGTGCCTTGGTTTTGCTAAAATGGGTTTTAACAGCATAGCTAGCAATTCCTCTTGAAAGCAAAAAGAAAAGATTATTTCAAAAAACATGTTTTAATTCAGGGTGATGTTTTACATTACGTTTGACAATGCATGGACTTGCTTAAACTTTTTTACACTGGAGACCACAGAAATTGTTATAATCTGTCAAAAAGAAAAACCCTAATGACAAGCCTTAACGTCAGGCTGAGTCTTTACTACCATTGTCCAGAATAGCATCAATATTACTGCAGCTGATGCAACCAGCTGCTCTCATAAGATACTTGTACTCTTCCACCTAGGACAGCTGCTAACCCTCACACCTTCACAGGATAAGCCAACTTTTTTCAGAAGAGAATCGTAGCCTCAGATTTGGAAGAATAAACCCTCATTTTAGTTATTGCTGCTGCTCAGACACAACAACATGCATACAGCAGAGTGCTGCACAGTGGAGGTTGCAGGCAAATGAGGCTCGAGAAACAGCATCATCTGTGAATATCAGGGAAAACACCTTAATGTCTCCCAGCGGAATATCCTCACCACTCGTGGGCTGACTTGCTTATCCATTGTTTAATCATTAACAGGAGAGGGGACTTTTTGACAATCTATGAGGAGGTTAAAGTTGATCCACTGTTCCAGGGCTAAAAAGCTGCATTGTATCTTGGCAATCTAACGCTTGCAAACCCTCCAGTATCCTGCACAGACGTTTTACAGGGAGGCTTAATAGTATGATTTCCTGATAATTAAATCTAACTCACCATGCACCCTTTTTGAAAATCTGGACAAAAACCCCATCAGACACTGATACCAATGTCCATACTGCAATGGCACATCAACCACTAAACAGTCAGTGGGTATCTAAGGATAGTTCATCCTTGGTGCCGTGCCATCATGGACCTATTGAACTTGACTGGAACTTCACCCCTGCATTAACCTCTACCAGAACAATGGGGTTTGGCCCTCCAGACTCTTCCAACACTGCCTTCTGTATGTAATGCATGATCACAGGGCTTAGGAGCTACTCAGGGTTTTTGACCATGTTCCCAGTTGAGGTCTGGACATTTGCGCGCCTGCTGAGCACGGCCTGGGTGATGACGACCTCTTAACGAGATGCTGGCTGGCTAACAAAACCGCATCAATGCAGTGCATTAAACCTACAGCCAAACATGGTAGTTCATTCAGATGTGGAGATGTTTTGCCTATTGTGGAGGTGGTGACCTTACAGGCTCAGTAACACAGGGATCAAACAGAAAAAGCACAGGCAAATCATCCCCACTGTGATGAAGTTGGGGGCAGTAAGGACTTAATGACCTAAAACGTTAAGCAAAAAAATGCCCATTCTTTCCTTCAAGGTAGGCATACTTGATTTCCAGGAGTGATGACATGAATCATTTTTAGATGACTGCCACAAAAAACAATTATTACTATCATGGGCATTGTTCGTGCCACTGTTTACTGCTTCCGGTCTGCTATCTTTTTCTTGTGGGTGTTTAATCTCTTCTCTCTGATTCCTTATGTATTTGTTCCTCACCACCCAGTCTTTCTACCACATTTTTTCTTTATTCCTTCACTAATCTCCCTTTCTTTTTTACCTATTACTGACAATCTCTCTCTCTCCCTCTCTCTCTCTCTCTCTCTCTCTCTCTCTCTCTCTCTCTCTCTCTCTCTCTCTGTTAAAAGCTTTCAGCAACTTAACTAAATCTGAACCCAACCCAGCCCTCATGGCATCTCTTTGTGGCTTTGCTGCGCTGCAATTAGGACTTGGGTTTCATTACACTGAGGAAAGTAAGAGGGGTGAAGGTGGGGTTGATACATGGATAGATGGAGTTAAAGAGGGATGAAAGGCACCGGGGGATAGAAGATAAGGAAAACTTTATACAGTGGCTGGATGTGTAGAGGAAACAGGGAGAAGCAGGCTGATAAGAGAAAAGAAGAAGCTTGTAAGAGACAGTTGCAAGTAGATAGCAGATTGTTGGTGTAAAGATTCAGAGTGAATGCAATAAACCCGTGAGCATTAATTTATGGCTTCGTTCAATCATGCCAGAAACCCTGCATAAGATTTTAGAATGCTGATTTAATATTAGCACCTTGCCGAGGGCATTACAATCAAACCATACACTGAGTGAAAAAGAGAGCTGGGGTCAGACACAGAGTCACAGAGAGGACAAGATCAGAAACAGAGAGAAAGAGCTGAGATCTTTGTTATTCCCTGCCTTCGTCTTGAGATAGACCATCACTCTCTACATGGACCCAAGACACTCTCTGTTCATGGTTAAAGTCATTATTCCCCCCCCCCACCTCCTCACTTCTTCTTTACACTCTGTCTTCACTCCCTTCATCACCTTGTATGCGCCTCCACTTCTTGGCTCAATGTTTCTTCATTGCTTTCACCTGTCTTTAACAGCAGTAGGTAGTAACCTTATTTTATGAATCTGGTAAACACAGCCAGAAATTTATCTCTCATCTCTTCTTTTTTCCCCCACTACTTGTTATTCTGCCTATTTTACTACTCCTTTCATATATGTCTTTTCCTTTGTACTTCTCTCTGTAGTCAGCTATGTGTCCCTGCATTTATTCAACCACTCCTGTTACTTTGTTCAGTTTCCTTTCTCTGGCTTTGCGTCGTAACACAGACAGCCGGTGTACAAATTATTTCACTGTAGCCTGCTGTGGTAGCATTTCTGCTCCCCTCACTCACTCAAACATACAATCTGCTACATGCTGCTTATGGAAGATTGGGCAAGCATAAGGTCTCTCTACATATAGTTGTACAGTCTCATATCACAAGTGTTGGAAAACAGCCATTTAAAAAAATATCATTAACCAGCCATTCATTGCATTGTAGTGCTTGAAGGAAATAAGAGTGCGATCAGGAACAGTGCCGAATATTGGATGCATGCACATGGTGAAATGGCATGTGTCTCATCATTTCACCAAAGGCTGGGCAGGCTTTAAAAAGCTCTGATATGGAGACGGCTGTAGATTAGCTTAATTTGTCAGTGATATTATACGGTTCTTCTACAGCTAAGTGGTCCCAAATTCATCAGAGACCAACCATTATCATGCAATACAGTATCTGCACAATACCGCTTTTGTTATTTGGGTTAACAGCATGGCCATAATGTGATATCATAGGAACTATCACACAATGCACTGTATTGTAATAATATTATGCATATGTATTTACAATATTCTTCTTCTCTGTCTATGCTCCCCTAGTCTTTTTTCTGTAATGGCTGATGCTCACAATACAGTAGAAATCTCTCTCTAAAGGTGGATCATAAACTCACTTTTGTGTGCCAAGTATATATGTGTGTATATGTCAAGTGTGTGTAGAATCTCTCTGTGAGCTATCCCGTCAATCAAATGTGAAATAGTTACAATAAACAGTATAAGACAATCAAGGACCGCATGAACTGGATTTAATTTTCCAGACTTGTCTCTTACAGCATGTATGGATCAACACAATCATACCAAAAGCTTAACTTTGTGTCCATCTGATATGTTCAGCAATCCTGTATAAGACATCATAATGAGATCTCTAATGTGGTCAGTCTCAGTGTCTCCAATTATCGGACAGAACCAATCATTCAGGAGCAGAGCACATCATGGTCCCTCTAATCTTAACCACCAGATAGCCGGCATTTCCTCACACAAAGTTGGCCAGGTGTGAAGGCCATTATGACCTGTCTTACCTTACCTTACCTTACCATGACAGAAAACCATCTATTCTTAAACATGTAATTACATTTCCATAATATACTAAATCATTTTTTTCTACCACATTACTACATTACTACTAAACAAACATGACATAATGACGGTTTCAACCATTTGCAGCTCGTTGGCTACTAGTCAAATGTACACGTTAGAATATAAAGCCACACAATTTACCTAATCGCAAATGTAGATTGGTGGCCTTGATTTTCACATTATCAATATTTCAATTTTGAGGATACAAATCTAAGTCAGTGCCTGTGACACAGTGTCCTTATGCATCACAGACAGGCCCACTAGGGCTTGGAAATACTGGGAGTCCTGATTTACTTGTGCAGACATTTTAGCAGCTACAGAGAGAGTAGCATTTTACATTTTAAATACTAATTAATAATGGCTTACTTATTCCTGCAGCATGCAACTAAAAATGCTGTCAAAATGGTGGTGAACCGACCATAGCCATGAGAGTCCCACAGATATCTAGAAAGCTTCTTGACACCTGTCATGGCATCACACGTGTATGTATGTGTGTTTCACGTGTGTGTGTGTGTGTGTGTGTGTGTGTGTGTGTGTGTGTGACTGACAGAAGCTTGGGGTTGGAGCATGATAGTGTGTGCTGTACTAGTTTAAGCAGCACCACACATATAGACTATAGTGGCTTAGGTTACCATTTAAAGTTTATAACATAAAGTGGATGTGGAATAAGTTCCGGGATGTAAGGCTGACATACTCATTTTATTAGTTTAGTAGCTCATATAAAGTCTTGTAGGATGTAAAATGTTTGACTATGCAAAAAAACACTGCATTATACAACACATGCAAAACCGTGATGCATACTTATGTGTGTACACACCCATACACAAATACATAAAAACAAAGCAAGAGACCAAGAGATAAACATTTGAATAGTTACAGTTATAGACTGAGCAGAAGTTCAACAACAATGAGACGGGGACACTGGAAGAAAGAAATAAAGTTTGTTTTTAGTAGTTTACTACCAGTCTCCTGACAACTTGCTCTGATCTACCGTCAAACACAGATAGTTGATCCTAAGGTTTATTGTCTAGCAAGCGTGCCTCTGGAGCTGGCATGAAAAGAACGAGGAATAATGCTTGTGAAAAATGGAAAAAGTCCTATTCTCTGTCTTTCTCCCTCTTTTCTTTTTTGTTTGAGCTTCTTTTTGACAGCATTGAACAGCTTTAAAGCCATATAAATATGGAATTCCAATATAGTCAAGAAGCCAGGGAATCCATTGATATAGATGGTGCCGGTAGGCATAGGTTTCAGTTTTGCATGAATCTAAGGTCACACAGTGTTCATGTTTCATATAGTTTCTGCTGTGGTGAACAACATTGCAGAATATATCGACATCTTTTGACCATGATAATTGGTAGAGACAGCTCTACACTGAGAATTACTTTAGAAATGAGAGAAAAGATGAGGGTGACTTATCATGCTGATTTATTAAGGATCAGCATCAAATCTTTTTTGATTCTGAACACTTTGGTACTTGAGATGTTCAACAGATTTGTGTTTGCTCCCACAAAGAAAAAGGAACTACAAGGCAGTTGGCTGACTTCATAAAAAGATCAGATATGATATAGAGGTCCTGGGTCCAAATGCACAGCAGAGGAGTAAAATCATTTGCATCATAAAATATTTATAGATTCAAGGGTTCCTGAAAAATGAATGGCAATGGCGTTGTGAGGACTAATTTATTGAGTCTATCTGTGTAACCCAAACATGCCTAAAGTTTCAGTTTAGAGAACTTGGTGTGAAATATTACCTTTATCTATGTCAATAATTTATATTTGGGTAACATTTGATCATTTCACATCAGCAAATCTCAGGTACGGTTGAGGTTGATGGGAATTTGGTCACTAGTTTTTGAGTCATCCTGCATCAGCAAAGGTTTTGAACCAGTTTTGGATTTTGTCCATTTAGAGGATGAGTCAGGGGACATTAAAATGAATCGTCTGGGGACCACGAATGTCTGCTCTGTTTCAAATTTCATGGCAATCCATCCAATAGTTGTCAAGACAAGTTCTGGACCGACAAACCAAGTGACCACTAACACTGTCCTAGTTAGAGCCACATCACTAGTGTAGCTCCTGCATGAATGTAATAATGCATTTTAAACCAAAGTACCAATAAAGAGTCATCTGTTTCATTCCAATTCAGTGTTGAGCCAACAGGGTAAGAACATTGGTATTCAACAACTGCAAAGCTACAAACGGGAAAAAAGCTTTTGCTGTCTCCTCTGCCTCAAGAGAATACTTGGTTCATTACCCGCTCCCCTTTCAAGGAAATACAATGTGTTACCTCTGACATTGACTTTACTAGAGGTCTAAGTACGTTCTTAGAGCATCACTGTGAGGTGTATTCAGTTTTGCCATTCATCTCCCAATAGTTATAATTATGGTCAAGGATTGAATGGATAATGTCAATAGCACACTCCCTGACTGTAACAGTTGGTTATGGTAAACCAACTGATAGCTGTCTTTGGGCAAATGCTGGCCTTTTTGGTGTAAAGAAAAAGCCTCCAGGGTTATGATTTTGTAACCACAAGAACAGTGGCCATATGTGTAGGCTATAGTGTGCGTACATGTGTGTGGAAGTGTGATGTCTTGAGACCGCTGCATTATGCATGCACTCAGAAATCTGTTTAGTTGCTAACCTGCATCTATTATATAGAAGCAGAGCACTTCAGTATACATTTGAAAAAAGAATTACTGAATTTGCATGAATAGTGTAATTCTTATCGTGTTATCAAGTCCCTCACTCTAAGCTGAAGTACTCCAATTTTACCAGTGGGTGAAAATAATTTCCCATGCTTTTGATTATGACAAACACCTTCTCTGGAAACCTACAATACCTTAATGATTTCATTACTCTATTCACTGGGGTGGTTTGTAACTGTTCACCCACATGCACAGTATCTGCATTGTCTCACGGTCTCACCCACTCATAAATGGTTCAGGTGCTGGTGGGAAGGTAGAGAGCCTACAGTTTTGAGTATCACGCAATAATGCCGCTTACACACAGGCATAAAGCACCTCTGACAAATACAAAGACACACACACACACACACACACACACACACACACACACACACACACACACTTCCCATGCATATTAGAATTACTTGGATGATGGTTATTTTTAGCCACAATGCAGTAAATAATAGATAATTGACATATAAAGTATGATATACTCTGTGATTTGAAAATGAATGATAAAAGAAAATAGTGTAAATTCAACTCTGAGGATATAGTCTACAAGTGTGCCTCTCCACCTCACAGATAACTGCACTATTCCCAGTTATTGACCAGGTTCTTGAATGAGGTGCTCCGTGGCATCTATACTGTACCACCATCTATAAAATATATGGACCCACACGCCCATTAACACTTATAATGAAGACACAGGCCTATGTCTGTAAGCAGAGATGCGTTTGATCGCTCTTCACCGTCTCACCTGCTCGTTCGTTGCCAGCTCTTTCTCCAGCTGTCGGTGTTTGTTGTGCCACACCAAATAGTGGATAGGATAACGACTCTTCTCCGGAGTTTTCTTAGCAGAAATCATCCTCGGATCATAGTTTGCCTCCTGCTTTTTCGTCACTGTGGATTGTAAGGCTACTTTGTTATTAATTTACGCTAACCTATCATCCTTGATCGGCGGTGATGCCCAGCGGCGTATAAGGGCAGCCTTACGCGTCAGAAACAGTGAATGAGTATCTGCTTGCTCTGCTTAGAATAAACAGCAAAGACCTGTATAATTTTTTTTTTAACAGAAATAAACCCCTCGTTTGATTGTCTCCGTAGATAAGGCTACACCTTCATTTCTTAACCACCCGTTCCTCCACCTCTTGCATCCCTCTCTCTTTCTCCCCTGCCCACTCTATCCTCCTCCTTTCCTCCCATCCGGTGGTGACTGAGAAAGATGCATCGACAAGCTGCAATGAAATGTGCGCACACTCAGCCAATCCGCTGTTAGTGTGGTGTTGTGATAAAGCCCCCTAAAAAAGATAAATTATACTTTTTTTTTTTAATTATAATTTTTTTTTGTCGTTTTTTGTTCCATGCATACTTCAGTTTTATTTTTACAACCATCTGTGTTATGATGTTTATATTTTTGTTATATTTAGTTCAAATCTATATTTTGTCTTTGACTTTTATACTGACATAATTTTTTTGTGTTTTGCATTAGAATTTGTGTTAAAAATGTATGACAGAATAAAATAAAAAATGTGATAACAACAATAGCATATAATAATAATAACAGCAACGTAAAATTGTTCCACATATTTCTGTTAGATATATTGTATTTATCTGATAGCTACCACATTACCAGCTACCATTTATATCATGTTCATATTAAGCACATTTAAAAAAAACAAAAAAACTTTACTTTATTTTGATCTGTCTGTGAAATCTAACTAACTTATGAAAGACATGGGTTATTTTTGCCCCCTCACCCGTCCCTGTCCCTCCATAGGTAGGCTGCAGGGAGGGATGTTGGGTGTGTGTGCGGAAACTGACAGGTAGAGAGCTGCCGTCTCTCGGTGAGTTGCAGCCAGTGCAGCGAAAAGATTTAGTAAATATTCCGATATGAGGTTCATACAAACAGCCAGATTAACTATGTTCTCATAACTTTGCTCCAGACTTGAGTTCAGTAACATTAGTGGACGTGGGCGAAGGGACCGCAAGCCAGGAACAAACGGGAAATTCAACTGTCAGCTGGCCGGGAAAACCGATCGCACCACCCGGCTTCCGGGGATTCAGGGGCCGCATCGGTTGACTGCAGACGTCGGTCGGTAGCTCGGGGGAGTTATACATCATCTACATCATCGCCGACATCCACCTCTCGGTTTCAGCGACTTTCGAGATGTCAAGAAAGCTACAAAGGACAGAAGTCTGCGCGGACTGCAGTGCGCCAGGTAAGGGAGGAAGAAAATAAATCAAAAATAGACCACTATACTGAAACAATACGTCGGGAGGGCGACATATGGGGCAACAGGGCCGACGCTGCTGTCACTGTCAGCGGGTCCGCAGAGCAGGAAAACGGCCAGGGCTTCGAAGCGTCGCTTAGGCCCAAAATAAACTGAAAAATAGGCGTGTATCACAACGGGAAAATCTTTGGCTAATAGCTGCTCAACGTTAATTGAGCAGTTTGATATGTAGCTATATTTATTTGACCAGGACCAAATGCGACTGATAACAGTTTTTTTGCTGCAGCGGACGATCCGAGTGTCACATTTATGTCGCTTCCTACTTGGAGAGACGTTTGTTTTGATTTTCGTGACCGGCCGGGACAGACTTCTTAACGCGTTAGCTTAGCCTGGCTAAGAAGCAGGCGATTTTGACTCACTGCGTTGCTGGCCATTATTACACATTTAGCTTAGCGTTACACCCAGTGTACTGACATAAATTATTATGATTATATTTAAAACCAAGTGTGTTATTGTTAGCTCTAGCCTGCGGCGTTTTGATAATGTGTACCGGGCTAAAGTTGCTAGCTTAGCTACAACGGTAGCTAGTATAGCTAACTTTTGCTAAACGGCAAGTTATTGCTAAAGCCAGTATCCGTAGACGTTGAAAAGAGAACACTGAAAGAGCTAATCTACTTGAGTGAAGCTTTCTACTAGTATAGCTACTCATTTATTTCACCGTATTCTTTTGTGTCTCCTGCACAGTTTAGAAATGAAATTGTCACTAACTTAACGCTATGGGAATTTACAGGATCAAAATAATTTGAAAGCCATAAAGTGGAACATTTATCAGATTAAGTCGAAAAGAATAAATATAAAAAAGGCTTCATTGATCAGATTAAAATTATGTTATCCATATTGTTGTGTATAAAACAGGTATGGCTGCTGCAATGAGCATTTATGTTTGTAGGCTACTTTTACCTCTTCTGCCCCCATCTCCGTTTAAAAGTTAGATAAAGGTAGGCAGGCTTATGGCAAATCAACCTTTTGTATCCCCTCCTTTGCTTCTGCCTGTATACTTTAGTTTTCTCGCATGCCCTCATGTCTAGTTTGAAGCACTTGATTATTTGTTTGTGTGTCACTTGCATTCATTCATGTGTACATGACAACAGCTGTCCTCTTCACAGCTGCTCCCCCTGATAGCTGTGTGTGTGTGTGTGTGTGTGTGTGTGTGTGCGTGTGTGTGTGTGTGTGTGTCTCTGTGTGTGCAAAACTGTCATAAGCTTTAGGGCCCTACTGCTCAGTGTTTAAATTCTTGCTGGCTTCACCTTGCTTCTGCTTCATGACTTGAACCTATTCCCTGATACTACTATACACATACCCTCCTGCTGTCTGTCCTCTTGCCCCCTCAATTTCATTTCCCTTCAAAATCTGACCTGACTAACCAACTCCAGTTGAACTTGTTTCCTTGAATGGCATAACAATTTACAGTGGGATTTATGTGTGATGTACCAGACATTAATCGGGAATCACATTTGGAAAAAGGAAAAGATGTTTGTTGTGAGGTAATTGTATCTTTACATGGGTTTCCTTAGATGATTACTGTTTTTTTTCATAATGATGGTTAACTTGTTTGTGTTTGTGTACCTGTTACTAGCTGTATATTTCTTATTCTATCCCCAGCTCTTTACATGTTGCCCCTCCTTACGATAACATGCACAGGCACGCAGTGCGTTCTGCAAAATGCTGACCTAGCCACTGGTGACAAGCCACCTCCCTACTACCCAGCTTTGTGTCATACTAGGGGATAACTCGATGGCATGGCTACAAAGGACAACTGATACTCCCAGTCCAAGCCAAGCCTCAGGAGGCTTTAATGTCACGCCGTGGCAATATGCACAGTTTATAGCAACAATGAATCATGTTGTCATGATAGTAAACACTTTATTGAGCACAGATGCAATTGAATAAGAAACTGAGACTCTTGTGCACACATTTAGAGCAGTTTGACACTGGCATCCAATTCCTTTATTGTATTATGTTAAGTGTTACTGTTGACGTGACCGTTGATTGGTCGAATTAAGCGTTAGAGGAAATAATAATAATCAACTACTAGTAGTGACTTGGGCCAGCATGTGGGACCTACATGTTGCTCCTGGATATTACAATGGTTATTTAGACCTGTGAGACTCCTCCATTGTAAAATATGATTTAAGTTTTAGTGTAGAAACTTACCAGTTTTGAGTCAAATTATGTAAATGCAAGCCACAGTTAAGGTTTACTTCAGAGTTTTCCAGACTTTAAATTTCATCATATTATCTGAAGGAGAGTAATAATTATATACACATCACATAGGTGCAAGGCTATCAGAAAACCGTGTCAATGAAGAAAAGGTAACGCCTGCACACTTACTCCATGCCACTAAAGTTTAATAATGACAAAGTTGTGATCCTACTTGGATCTTTGTCAGGTCATCATATCATAGCATGTATACTCATTATAGTACATGTTTTATGCAGGCTTAAATGACAACTATAAAAACAAATGTCAATGTTATGTCATGCTGCAGATTTTCCTAATACCCGCTGCAAATAGTCTTTTCAAGTCTAATTGCTTAATGGTGTAGCCTCATATTGATCCAGCGAGCCAAGTAGATAGTTTAGTCTGTGGGAGTTTTTTTATTTATTACTCAGATTAAGCAATTAAATTGCTGCAGTCTGGCTTTTAAAGCCTACAGGCTACTGTTCTAAAAGAGGCTATAGCTCTTATCAAAGCCATTTTGCATTTGCTGCTACTTTTTCTGCGGGAAAAAAGACTTACAGCATGTCAGTTTATCTGATGATGGACTATTTTAGCTTCATTAATACCATAGACCCACAGTTTTATCCCGGCCTGAGAGTGACTAATACAGATAGTAGATGTGTGTGTTTGTGAATGCATCATTTGCATGTAAGTGTATTTGTTTTGATATTACTCTATGACTAGTCTGCCAGTGTCAGGAGACATGGCATTGGCCTTAGCTGCTTCCCCTCCCATCCTCACCTCATTCACACTCATCTGTTCTGATGTCTTAGGTAGAAAAAAAGTGATGTTCCACCCAGAATTCTGTACACCACTGCAATATCATACAGTACCAGACTAAAACAAATACCAAATTTTGGAAACCTGTTCTGTCGTAAACTAGTAGATCTGACATTTGGCACAGACAGTATACCAAGCTGCTTATGACTGAAAGGTTAAGAGTTTACTTGGTCTGGGATTAGAATCATGCACATTTTAGTGGTTTCCTTTATCTGAAATTGAAGAAAGGTTTTAAAATATTTAACATTTTCCCTTTTCACATATTGCTGTAATATTTAGTACAACCAGTAGGCCTAATATATAATATGGTGAGACATCTTCTGTTTCCTTGACTCTAGTCTCGCTTTGCCAGACCCTCCTCCCATGCGTGCTGGAGGAGAGTCTGGCTACTCCCCATAGCATTCGGGGATGGGAAAAAAACGTGTTCTGGTTTATTTGGCATTTCTTTAAACCAATCACAATCGTCTTGGACAATGCTAAGCACTGGAGAAAAGCCTCGGTGCCGCTGCAAAATAGGAAGGATAGCTCGGAAGGAACTTCTTCTGATGGAACATGTGTATGTTTAAAAGTTGTTTTAGTCGTGCAACAGAAAACTCAGATTGGACAGATAGTCTAGCTAGCTGTCTGGATTTACCCTGCAGAGATCTCAGAAAAGGTTAACCATAGTCCTCATAAATCGACTGGAGTTTAAAATGCCAACACAAAGGAAGCCCAAGACAACGGCTATCTGGCCTAAATAAGTGAAATCTGGCGGTTTTTCCGGCGGCAACGGAGTAATCCTGGAAGTGGATCGTCAAGGGTATAGACTACCTTGACTCTGACTTGACTTTGACCTTCAGTCCTACTTACTGCACATTGTTTTCTGGCGTTTTGAACAACACTGAGATGACTGCTTTAAGTAATTATTATAGACTCAAATTGAGCCCCGTATTGGTAAGCACTTTTATGAAAGCAGGGCTCTGCATGCATTGGTTCATTAGTAACAATTAATAGAGAATATTGGGCTGAGGGGAGCTATAGTACAACCCACCATATGGAATATTCAGTGTGTCTATGATCCAGCTTTATCCAGGTATTTGGTACTTCAACATAGCATAGCATCTTCCAACTGTAACTAACACAACTCATGTTGTCATGTCAAGGGCTGGCTGATAATGTAGTGTTCATGTATATGTTCTTCATATAACCATATTGAGATATTCCTGTTAACAGTGTTCTAAATACTGTAAAAGATTATAAGTAAAATATCACTATTATTATTGCAATTGCAAAATTCAATTTGTTCTAATTGCCGATTCCCTACTTTGAGGAACATTATTTTCTGAAGATTATAACACTTGTGTTAACACAGCTGTTTGATTAATTACAAAGATGCATATCCTCTAAAGTGCAAGCTTGCTTTGCTATCAATGTGCATTATGCAATACTATATGTGTATATAGGATAATTGCACATTGCACAATTTAAAAGACGTATAAACTAATAGGAGTTTTGGTGACAGAGGATCACTGTACTTAAGCTTTATGCTGTTTCTCATCTTTATGTGTCATTATTAGGGGTGGGAAAAATAATCGATTCTTAGATGCATCGCGATTCTCTCTAGAACGATTTGATTATCGATTCTGATAAGTTAATCGATTAAAAAAAAAAAAAAAAATGTGTTGATTTTTATTTAAAAATCTCCAGACAAGTACAAATCAGAAAACAGAGTGACTGAAAGAGGATGGGATAATAGACAACAACTTAGAGTTTAGGCAAGAGTGCAGAAAAAAAAAAAACACACAAAAATGGCCAAAAGGAAAATAAAAATTAATTTTGTATATATACACATGATCTAATAAGACATACATAAAATAATTAGGCAAAACACAGGCTGTTCATCTACTTTATCACATTACATCTGACCATCTCATGTTTCATGTTCTAAGAAGCCAATTATCCATCTTTAAACATGACTGAGCCTCTGACATGGAAGATTACTCTGAGAGAAGGTGACTTTCACAAGCATGTTTAAGGCTTAAGCATGGAATGACTACAAAACAAAAACCTCAGTAGACAAAACTGCTTAGATTTTGACACAGCTTTGTCTAGGAAGTGATTAGCAAACTCTGAGTAGCAAACTCTGATTTATATGTATATTTTTAAAAATCGCGCATGGAAATGTACATAAAAAAATTGTTGCATCGATAATCGTTTTAGAATCCAATCTTTGTTCTCTGAATCGGAATCGAATCGTGAGGTGCCAATCGATTCCCACCCCTAGTCATTATGCGTATACATATCCACAAATTTCATTTAACAGTTTGTACTGCAAAGAGGACTAAAAGAAGCATATGCTTGACTTGACCGTAAATAAGAAAAGAGGACTTAAAGCAGCATATAATTGTCTTGACCTTGAATGAAACCTGGGCAGGGTAGCCGTGTAGGTAGAGCACACGTCTTCTTTGGGGGGAAAATCAACTCAATTCTATTTATAGTTTCAAATCATACCATACATAGACCCAACAATTCCCATGGCTCCTGTGGTTGTAAACTGTAATTTACATTTACATTATAATACTTGCATATTAATGGGTTTATTGTAATTAAGGTTGCAAAATTCCAGGATTAACCTATTCAAATGGGACACTTTCCATGGGAATTAGAAATATGCAACGTAATCCATTAAATTGCCTATACATTAATAATTCGTGAAATGCATACAATGTGAAATGTGCCATATAGTGAGTGAGCTTGCTAGCAAGTTAAATAATGGGAAAAGGTACTTGAAGTAACAATGTGGGCTGTGTGCAAACTAACAACACTAACTAACAACTTACACTGTGCTGTTGCACTGTGCATGCAGAGGGTTGTAATTTAACTGAATCCCTATTTAATAGGATGCTGGCAGATGATCTGTACATGTGATAGAATAGTATGCTGCAAAATGCAATCCATGGTTACTCCATGGCTTTTTTAATACACATTTTCCCCCAAAATAAGTCCACTATTAAAAGATCTGATTTTTAAATTGAAATTGTGCAAAATTCCCCAAATTTCTGAGCTTAACTTCCCTTGGAAATTTTCTGACCCTTTGCAACGCTTATTGTAATGCAGCCGGGACTAATGTGACCATTGTGGTTAAGCACCTAAGTTTCTTCACAATGCCGAAAAGTCTTACCATCACACACAGCATGTTTAAAAGGCTTGCAATACTAATTATCTATTTCTGTTCCTTTCAGACCCGGGCTGGACCAGTATCAACCGAGGGGTCCTGATCTGTGATGAATGCTGTTCAGTCCACCGCAGCTTAGGTCGCCATATCTCCATAGTCAAGCACCTGAGGCACAGTGGATGGCCTCCCGCACTACTGCAGGTAAGGCTGAGAAATAAAAAGTGAAGGAAAGGGAAATTAAGTTAAATAAAATGCAGTACCTGAGGCCCAGAATACTTAATATAACGAATAACGCAAAAGGTGAGTACTGGTACAGAAATCTGACTCAGCACTGAGGATGCAAACCCATTCCATAGGTTTTCCATCTGTGTTTATATAAAAAAAAAAAAAAGTTTGTATTTTCTCTATTTATGTTGAATTATATGCATATCCATCAGTTTGTACATATTTTTTTCTAGCTTTTTTTGTAATAAAAGCAATATATTTAAAGGGGAACTATGCCGTTTTTTTTAGCTTAATTTACCTTAACTGAACAGCTTCGGAGTCATTTGGAATGGTTATATGACTTTTTTTTGAGTTGAATGGTGGTTGTCTCGCGAAAAACCACCCTTGCAACTTTGGGCTGGCGAGTCGCCGGCCTCAGCGTCATGTAGTATCGCGTGATATCAGGTCTCTCGATGCAACAAATTGCTTCACGGCACTGCACACATACGCCCATTCAGGAACCGGCTAACAAGGTAGCGATGGAGTTTTTCACACTATTGTCATGGCTGAGCTGGCAAAAAAGAAGCAGAAAGCTATGAAAGCATTGTCGGAGAAACAGAGAAAGAGGAAACGGCAGACTGACCGAGCGAGGAGTCAGACACAAGTAAACATCGGAGCTGCCAAATATCTATTCCGAAGCTGTAGGGGGAGCTCTATAGAGAAACCTGCGAGCAAAAAGCGAGAAAACAGCGAAGAAATGGCCAAAACTGCATAGCATCCCTTTAAATCATGGAAATACAATATTGCATTATTATTATTATTATACCTTTATTTAACCAGGAGGTCCCATTGAGATTCAGAATCTCTTTTACAAGAGAGACCTGGCCAAGGTAGCAGCCAAATCACACAAATGCATACATAACAAACACCAAATTACATTTTCACGATAAAAGAAGTACAAAAAGTTAAAAATAAAAATATAAAAACACAATGAGACTCTTAAGAAAAACAAGAACATGTCTCCATCACAACACTCTTTACAGTAGTTTTAAATTCATTTATGGACATAAGGGTTTCTAACTTTAGCTCTTTTTGTAGATTATTCCACCCCCAAGGTGCTAAATAAGAAAAAGCAGTTTTTCCCAATTCGGTTGTAACTCGTGGCACCTTAAAAAGCAACCACTTTGAGGAGCGTAGCTGATAGGTACCAGAGCAAACAGAGAGGAGGTTACAGAGGTACAGTGGAAATTTGCCAAGTATAGCTTTATAAATAAAGATATACCAGTGCTGTTGTCTACGAATTTTAAGTGATGTCCAACCAACTAAATCATAAAGAATGCAGTGATGGGTAAGGGACTTTGTATTTGTTATAAATCGTAGTGATGCATGGTAAACTGAATCAACATGACGCAGGATGGAAAATGCAGCATACATGTACAATATATCTCCATAATCAATTACAGGCAGAAAAGTAGCTTCCACAAGTTTCTTCTTAGCACTAAAAGTAAAGCAAGATTTGTTTCTGTAATAGAAGCCGAGCTTGACTTTAAGTTTCTTAACTAAAGCAGTAATATGTTCATTGAAGGAAAGCTTATCATCTATCCATATCCCCAAGTACTTGTATGAAGACACTCTCTCAATTGAGTTCCCATCTAATGAAAAAAGGCCACAATTGTCGAGTAGCTGTGCTCGAGCTTTAGAGAAGACCATAAACTTTGTTTTCTGTGTATTTAAAACCAGTTTTAAACTCAATAATGTGTATTGCAGTGCCTGAAATGCAGTCTGAAGTTCCTGCACTGCTACTGAAATGGTGGAAGCCTGGGTGTAAACCACTGTATCATCAGCGTATAAATGTAATTTGGCTTGAACATCTCTATCCAAATCATTTATAAAAATTGAAAACAGAATGGGTCCTAAGATTGATCCTTGAGGGACACCTTTAGTTATTTCAAGAAAATCAGATTTATAACCTTCAGCATAAACACATTGAGTACGATCTACCAAATAATTCTGGAACCATGCAACAGCCTTCTCACTTAAACCAACTGAATGTAGTTTGGTCAATAACAATCCATGATCAACTGAATCAAATGCCTTAGACAGATCAACAAATAATGCAGCAGAATGTTGCTTCTTATCTAAGGCCCCGATAATATCATTTGTCACTAATGTAGCAGCAGTGATAGTGCTATGGCCACTTCTGAACCCTGACTGAAAATTATTTAAAATATTTTTGTCAGTCAAATACTGTTTTAACTGTACATTCACAAATGATTCTAAGATCTTTGACAAAACAAAGTTTTGATATTGGACGGTAATTATTCAATTCTGATGGGTCTCCACCTTTATGTAAAGGTAGAACATAGGCTGCTTTCCAACTTTTAGGAATGGAGTTAGAAAGAAGACTCAAATTAAAAATATGCGCTATGGGCTCAGCAATAATATCAGCTGCCACTTTTAACAGAAAGGGATCCAGATTATCTGTACCTGCTGACTTTTTGTGATCAATATCTCTGAGGGCTTTATGAACTTCTGAAACTGAAATCGGTTTAAAATTAAACAATTCCCGATTTACATTTTCAGATGCTGACATGGCAGGACATGGGACAGATTTATTTGCGGTTTGATTAAATACGAATCCAGCCTGAATAAAGTGTTTATTAAACTGACTGACTATGGCTGCTTTGTCTTTTACTTCATTTGAACCAATAACAATCTGTTCTGGAAGGTTTGAGGTCACACGTGCACCCGACAAAGATTTAATTGATTTCCAAAACTTTAAGGGATTGTTTAAGTTGTCTGTGGTTGACTTCAAATAAAACTCAGATTTGGACTTTCTAATCATCAAAGTACACTTGTTTCTTACAGTTCTAAATGCAGTCCAATCAGCAGAAGAGTCGGAAAATCTGGCTTGTGCCAACATTTTATTTCTTAAACATATTAGCTCTGATAGGCTGTCTGAAAACCAATGATTGTCCTTACCACTGATCCTAAACTTTTTGACTGATACATATTTATTTACAATGGAAATAAAATTTGAATGAAAAAAAATCCCATGCCATTTCAGCATCCGAAAACAAAGACACCCTGTTGAGTTCACTATGATACAGATCATGCAGAAAAGCCTGTTGTTCAAAACTTTTAAAATGTCTTTTTAGGATCATGCGCGGTTTTACCTTTGGGATTTTTGTATTTCTTACACAAGCAACTGCACAATGGTCACTGACGTCATTACAAAATACGGCAGTTGAGGTGTATTTATGAACTGAGTTTGTTACGATTAGATCTAGGAGAGTAGATTTTATTTCTGCTTTGGGATTTATTCTTGTCGGTTCATTAATAAGTTGCACTAAATTTAAGTCATTACATAAGTCTTTAAAACAATCAGAGTTCCCAGACAGCCAGTCCCAATTCATATCACCCATAAGAATAAATTCAGAGTCATTAATTTCATGTACTATTTCAGATATAGATTGGAAAGCATCCTTTGAAGCAGATGGAGGTCTATAGCACCCAACTACTGTAATATCAGCGTCTTTTGAAATATTCACTTTCACAGTCAGAATTTCAAATTGTTTAGCTTTAGTTAATGACAGGGTTACCGAGCTTATAAACTTGGATTTCACATATATGGCAACCCCACCTCCTTTGCCAACCCGATCAGTTCTATAAACTTTAAAACCTTCAATAGAAATAAGTTCATCAGATACAGATTTTTTAAGCCAGGTTTCAGAGATAACAATGATATCAGCATTGGTTGTATTAGCCCATATCTTAATCATATCCATTTTAGGGACTAGACTTCTAACGTTTAAATGTATAAAACCAAGGCCATGTCTGCTTTTGAAATCAGAAGGAGTGGCTAAGGATTGCAAAGTATTAAGAAGACCAAGAACAGGACCAGGATTGGGCTGAACATTACCAGATAACATCAATAAAAGCATAATCAGACAACGTAGTTTTTGTTTAGCTGGGTAATATTTATCATTACCACTGTCCTCTATGAACTGAGAAAAAGAGAAATCTGAGACAGTAAAATGATCATTTAACAACATTAAGTTCTGGAGATACAGGGTGTTATTAATTTGTGAACAATTTGTTTTGTTACACAGTTTGATTTTCTGGCGGTACATCTCATAATGGCTTGTAGATGAAATTGAGAATTTAACTATCAGTATACTACTTCTCATTTTGGGCATATTAAATTCATCTAGTATAAGGCTGGACTGTAAAAGTATGAATAGTATAAACAAATGCATGATGTCAAGTTACCAGGTTTAGTTGAAGACAGCCTTAACAGGGGTGAACAGTAGCTTGGAGTCAAAAAGTCAGGGCTATAGAATGGAGGCTAGCAGGGAGGCTTCCAGGTAGCAGCAGGGTATCCAGAAGGTGGCTAGCAAGTGAAGCTAGCAGCAGGGCATCCAGGTGGTAGCTAGCAAGGGCAGCTAGCAGCAGGGCATCCAGGTGGTAGCTAGCAAGGGCAGCTAGCAGCAAGGCATCCAGGTAGTAGCTAGCAAGGGCAGCCAGCAGCAGGGCATCCAGGTGGTAGCTAGCAAGGGCAGCTAGCAGCAAGGCATCCAGGTAGTAGCTAGCAAGGGCAGCCAGCAGCAGGGCATCCAGGTGGTAGCTAGCAAGGGCAGCTAGCAGCAAGGCATCCAGGTAGTAGCTAGCAAGGGCAGCCAGCAGCAGGGCATCCAGGTGGTAGCTAGCAAGGGCAGCTAGCAGCAAGGCATCCAGGTAGTAGCTAGCAAGGACAGCCAGCAGCAAGGCATCCAGGTAGTAGCTAGCAAGGGCAGCCAGCAGCAGGGCATCCAGGTGGTAGCTAGCAAGGGCAGCTAGCAGCAAGGCATCCAGGTAGTAGCTAGCAAGGGCAGCTAGCAGCAAGGCATCCAGGTAGTAGCTAGCAAGGGCAGCCAGCAGCAGGGCATCCAGGTGGTAGCTACCAGCAACAGGCTAGCAACATAACATCCAGGTGATGGCTAGCAGGCAAAACCACCAGCAGCAGGCTATGAAGCAAGGCTACCAACAGCAGGCCAGTAGCAGGGTAGCAACAGGGCATCCAACAGGCGGCTAGCAAGCAGGACTACTGACAGCAGGCTAGCAGCAGTAATTCCAGCAGCAAGCTAGCAATATATCATGCAGGTAGTGACTAGCTGCAGGGCTAGCTGCAGCAGGTTAACAAGCAGGACTACCTGTAGCAGGCTGCTAGCAGGGCATCCAGGTGGTGGCTAGCAAGCAGGGCTATCAGGTGGTCAATGTCCAGGTTTTAAGTTCAAAATTCAGCCTTATCCACTATTAAAATAATCCCAGTATGGAAGAGAATGTCCTGTTTCTCGAGAGTATACTCATTTGAGTTTAAAAAACATAAAACATCACAGAAAAAAAGTAAAATCTTGAGATCTTAAACACTGAGATCCACACATAGGTGTGACTCGGCTGCCATCTTGGATTGACATTTTAGGGCTGCATGACTTTACTCACCAGAATGTTCTTATAGTTTTCTTGCGTTGTGGTTAACCATCACTGAGTCACTGCTGCGTTTGTGTGTTTCAGATGGTTCAGACGTTGGCCAGTAACGGAGCCAACTCCATATGGGAACACAGCCTCCTGGACCCTGCTCAGGTACAGAGCGGTCGTAGGAAACCCAACCCCCAGGACAAAGTCCAGTAAGTATACTCCCTACAGGCTCAACATACACAGAACTAACACAAATCTCCCACCAATCACCTTTGCTGGGGCAGATTATTGTCCCAGCTGCACAGGAATATGATACAACCTTTCTGGAGATAATTTGCATTTGCAGTAGTGAAGAGCAATTGCACCCAGTAAACAGTTTCCTTATAGTCATTAATCACCTTCCTAATGAATATTGCTCTGTTCTCAGAGGGTTTTTGAAAGTATACATAAACAGGGTCTGTTTTGGACTTGCTGGAAATTAGTTTCACCTAAAGGCCCTGTCACACCAACCCGATTATCGGCCGTCTGGTGAGGTCAGTGACTCAAGTCTGTTTGGTGTGTTCCGTGCCATCGTCAGTCGGAGGAGCCGTCGGCCTTCATTTGGGCCGATTTGACATGTTGAATCGGAAGGGTCGGACTCAATGGCCAATCTGATTTGTGGAGCGCTAACCCGGAAATGACAAGCGGGATGAGCGTGACTAACGCCTCTCAAAATCGGACGAAAATCTTTTAAACTGACCTTTGTCAATCTGAAATGAAGACAGATTCAGCAACTGCATGGCCTATTTCTCGCTTAAAATGTTTTCAGAAACACGTTTCGGTGAACTATTTTCGTAAAATATGAGATTGTATTCCGAACGAACCGCTATTATGCTCGGTTGTAAAATCCGGGAGCAGCCAGACCCACGTGACGCGTTCGTCCAATCAGCTGCCGGTTTTCATTTTTTGGGCGACAAAACAGATTAGCGTCGCCTGCTGTTACGGCTGTTTACGTATTACGTCTCGCTCAAGTTGGTCGTCGCTTCGGTGTGTTCCGAGGCACATTTTTGACCAACTCGGTTCTGCAGAAGGTCAGCCGTTGGGTTGGTATGTCAGAGCCTTAAAGGTGCAGAAAAGCGATTCTGCGCAAAGATTGTTGATGTTTGAACTCAACTGCCAAACAAATACAACCCTAACTATGGTAGCTGCATGCAAACGGCAGGGAAACTTGCAATCTTGGCTGCCAATATCGTTAAATTCTCCCCAATTTCGGGTCGCATTACTGCTGAAACATATCTGGTTGTGTAATATTTGGTTTATAAGCCTTTATTGGTGTTTTTCACGGTACAACGTCCTGTTGCAGCCACCAACTGTACGGAGACAGCAACAACAGGAACGCTGATATGGAAAGCTGACCAATCAGAGCAGACTGGGCTTTTTTGGGAGGGGGGCTTAACGAGACAGGCGCTCCAACAGAGCGTCTCATACAGAGGGTGAATACAGGTGTAGCAGCCATGGGCAGTATGAGAAAAATAGTGTTTTTGAACATTAAAGCATGTAAACATGTTTTAGTAGAAACATAAAATACATACCATGAACCTGAAAATGCTGTATACAGTAATAGGTCCCCTGTAATGTGCTGTTTCACATTGAAGCACATTGTGCACATTCTCTTAAGATGTACTGCATTGTATATTTGTTAATGTCTTTGTAAAACAAGCAGGAAACCAGTAGTAACTAGAATCAAAAGGAGAAAGTGAAATCAAAGCATGAACTGCTTTTCAGTCAAAATACAAATCAGCTTTAAATGACACATTGGTGTGTGTGTGTGTGTGTGTGTGTGTGTGTGTGTGTGTGTGTGTGTGTGTGTGTGTGAAGATGAAATCCCAAAAAGGGATTAATAAAGTACTTCTTCTTCTTGTTAACTACCTTACCTTCTACTCCTGTGCAGTCCCACTAAGTCCGAGTTTATCAGAGCCAAATACCAGATGCTGGCCTTTGTGCACAAGCTGCCCTGCCGCGATGATGATGGCGTCACTACCAAGGACCTCAGTAAGGTGAGGGCTCAGTATTTCACAGCAGAGGGGTTGAGGATTTTAGCATAATTAGCCTATACTGACATTGCCACATTGCTGAATTGCATGTGTAAGCACAAAGGAGGTTTAATTTAGGTGTCAGTGGGAGACCTCACATTATAAAAATGTGCATGTATACATACACGCTCACACAAACACACAATCATGCACACTGATAAAACCTCCTGGCAGGAAGTGATCTGAATGACACAGCAGGATGTAATAATGATCTCTAATGCTGTGGTGCTCCACTTGGCTAATAAGGGGATTCTGCCTCGTCTCTGCGTGATGTTATATCTTGCCACCCCAACACTCTGTTTTTCTCACTCTCCTCTTTACCTCTCCTCTTTGTTTCTTAATTAGCAACTTCACTCAAGTGTGCGGACGGGGAGTTTAGAGACGTGTCTTCGGCTGCTGTCCCTCGGCGCTCAGGCCAACTTCTTCCACCCGGTCAGGAAAAATCTACTCGCTGACTCACTCCATCTAACAATTAGCCATGCTGTTCAGTTACTCTCTTAATGCCAGGCCTCTTGTTCTGACTCTGTCTGTGTGTCTAACTCCAGGAGAAAGGCACTACCCCGCTCCATGTGGCAGCCAAGGCAGGCCAGATCCTGCAGGCTGAGCTGCTAGTGGTGTACGGTGCAGACCCCGGAGCACCTGACATCAACGGACGGACACCTATGGACTATGCAAGGTACAAAACAGTGAAAATACACTTAATTAACAACACAGCATTTAAATCACATCTCAAATTAAATCTGCTATGGGAGAATGGTTAAAATGATAAAAATGGTTCAAAAAATGTAAAAACACAAGAAGGTAGAATTGTTTTTGTCTGTGTTCCAGGCAAGCGGGCCATATAGAGCTAGCAGAGCGGCTGGTAGAGTGTCAGTATGAACTGACGGACAGACTAGCCTTCTACCTTTGTGGGCGGCGCCCAGGTAACCCACTGCACTAGTTTGTGTGCACCTCACATGCCCTTAAGCATAGCAGTTAACCTCAGTGACATATGTGGTAGCTTTTATCCAGTTTATTAAGTCTCCTCTCCTCTCATTTCCTCTCCACAGATCACAAGAATGGCCATTATATCATTCCTCAAATGGCAGACAGGTATGGACCATGACGTTATTGTTTTGTTATTAAAGTGGTTATGATTGCCTTGCATTTGCATGCATGGTGTGGTTTGATTGCATGAAGTATCTTTGTTACTTTCAGCTACTTGACTTGCCATACTTGACATACTATGACTGCTTTATTTCATTGTGTCTCCCTGGCCTTAATTGATACTGACGCAGTTTAGTGTTCTGACCATAGGGTGGCACCATCGTGTATGTAACCCCACCCAAAAGGAGTTAATTAAAGCAGATTTTTGGCATCTTTATGAAAGCTGGCTGTTCAGTGTAAATGATCTAAGCTATTACAGGTACCAGCAATGATTTAGATACTTAAGGTGTGCTTGGTGTATTAATCCCAAAACTGCAGGTTTGATTTGAGAGGTGCCGAAGTGCATAGTCCATTTTATGATAAATCAAGTTCAGTATTACTTGGCTCAGCTTCCTTCAAATATTTGTGCTGGGTTTTCTTAGGAGAGTCAGAGAAGTAGCTTAAAAATACACCCACAAATGTTATGCAGCTAAACCAAGTGCACCTCAAAATCTATTTGTTACTTAAGTGCGTCTTACTTCTGAGCTGCAATCTAACTCCACTTGCATCTGTTCTGTTCTGGTAAATGGATAATAACAATTAAAGCTGTTTTGATATGGCTTCTCTACCCCTCCTTCTGTCTGTTTCTTCCTTTTTTCTCACTCGTCTTCTGTTCTCTCCATTTCGCTGCGCTTGGTGGAGCCAGAGCTCGTCCTAAGTGCCCGACACAGAGGTATCTTTACTTTCCTTGTTCCTTTTTTCATTCCTTTCATTTCCTTCATTCCAATCCCCTCTGTCTGCTACCCCATCTTTTGTAGATTTCCCTGTTGTATACCACAATATGCATCTCTTCTTTAGTGGTTTGACAGTGGGGAAAATGGTTAGGCCTTAGTCTGTTATCACCAGAAAATAGAGCTGTACAGCTAGTTCTGAGCGGAAAAAGCTAGAAGCTGTTAGGAAATAGTGTCAAATCGCCTCCTGCAGTAAGTAAGGTGATTATGTGCTCAGGAGAATCACACCAGTCATATCCATAGTATTCACATTGTACACTAGCATATGTCCTTAGTGGCTGCAAAAAAACAGTTTGTCCTGAAATAAGTTAAGTCTATTTAAAATTTCAGATTGTAGGAAAACTGCTGTTTTACAGTTTAACACATTTAACTCGAAGTGTACAGCAACATATAGTTAGAAAGTAACACTTTGACTGTCAATATGTGCTGATATTTTTCTGTCTAGTTGGAGCTTGCAAAATGTACAGATGCACCCTGTCCCTGGGACTGTACAGAGTTGCTCTCTGTGTTATTTGTCTCCAAATGACAGTCACCATTACATCAAGCCCTTTTGACTTGACATCCAACGCATCCAACCCTAAATGTGCACTCCCTCTCTCTGCTGCCACCCCCCCCCCCCCCCTCCCTCTTCGAGCCAAACACCCTTCCTACCTCCTCACCTTTTGCTCTTCTCTCCATATCCACATCTTCCTCCCTCCCTCTGCCTCCCTTTCTTTATTCCACTGTATCTTTGTGGTGCCTGTCTCACTGTTGTCCTCTGTGTTTTTTAGTCTGGACCTCTCAGAATTGGCCAAGGCTGCCAAGAAGAAGCTCCAAGCGGTGAGTTTGGTTCATTTGTGAGATTTAAATTAGGGTTTATTGGACATTCACAGCACAATTCTACAGACAGTTGTAAGAATTGACAAGGTAAAAGTTACTACTAGTTTTTTGGACAGTAGCCAGATTTATTGTGTCCTTGGAAGTAATGTAAAAAGATAAGTACTTACAACAAGTTGGTTGGTGTAATAGCCAGATTTTCTATTACTTGCCAAAATAATGTCCGTCCGCTCCAGGGCCATCTCTTCAGCCCCACAGAATGCTAGTAATTCAAAAACTGAGAGCTGATGGTCAGTTATCAACATTTGAAAGACTTTAAGTTGCAAACCATGACACAGGCATTTTAGGACAAATGCCTGTGTTGACTAAAAATGAGACAGCATGCCAAGTAAAATCTTAAAATGTGCAGCCCAGATAGCTGTACATCAGGATGTTTTAATGTCAGTTTTCTTCTGCTCTCTTGCCTTTCACACTGGCGCCTGTTGCACTGATGTGTAGGCATGTAGAAATACACCTGTTAATATATCTGGGGTCAATTTGTCTGTTCGACAGCTCAACAATCGGCTGTTTGAGGAGCTAGCAATGGATGTGTATGATGAGGTAGATCGCAGAGAAAACGATGCAGGTGAGCCTCATCTCCTCCCTCCTTAAGTCCTTCTTTTGTGCTCTGTGAAGTAGACATGTATGTCTTGTGTTATGACTTTTTCCTTATATGGAAACAAGACGTTGAAAGTACAAAACACCTCCACAAAACATCGACATGAACTTTGAGAAGAAAAGGAGTGAGAGAAAAACACAGAGAAAAAAATGTTGAGAGCACAGAATTAATTTGAAGGAGAGAGTGAGGAGAAAAGGAAAATGTCTGAAGAGGAAGGCCAAATGGAGTGAGGGAGGGAGGGAGGAGGAGAGACAGAGTGAGGAAGTGCCTCTGAAATTCTTGAGTCTCTCTCCTCCTCTGCTTTCTCGCTCTGTCTCCTTCTCCCTTTTCCATTTCTTCTCTCCCTTTCCTTCAGTAGCAGTCAAATTGTGCTTTATAACAGAAGCACCGCAGGTAAGTGGCAAGAATACAAAGACACACACAAATACACAGGTACACACACGCACAAATACACGTACACTCTCAGCCACACACAAGGGAAGGGCTAAAAGCACAACGGTGGATTATAGGGGCCGGAATTCAGTTTTAGGAGCTACTGTATGGTTTTTACTGTGCTTTGTTTATGTCTGTGTGCATGTGTGGGTGGATGGACTGGGTGTTTGGCTGCCCATGTTCCATTTTAAACACACACACAGAGACTTATTTTTTGCTTCATATTTGTGTCTCCAGTGTGGCTTACGACCCAGAACCACAGCACTCTGGTAACAGAACGCAGCGCGGTGCCCTTCCTACCAGTCAATCCTGAATACTCTGCCACACGCAACCAGGTAAACGTACACCCACTCATTCTCACACATACCTACAGTACAGGTAGCATGCATATACTCATATACATTTGTATTAGCTGATACAAATAAATACATACTAATGAAATTGTAGCTAGTTTTTACCTGAAGACAATTACAAAACTGGTGAAACAACTGGCGTGCACAAATAAGAGATAGGGCATAGTGATATCATAGACAGTTAGACAGTGTTTTGTGTTTTGGGGAGAAGCCGAGAATGAGTGTGAAATTGACAAGGGATGTTCTTAAGCTGTGAAAGAGGAGGGAAGATGTAATCCATCTGGGTTTCTCTCCCCCCTCTCCCTCTTCCCTCGCTCTCTGGGAGAGAGAAATCCCATATGTCCTCTCACATAGTTTCTCCTTGTCTGTGTGGCTCATTAGTATAAACATTGACTTTTAACACGGACATACACACACAGAAAAAACACCCGCCACGTTTGCTTTTCCCTGATTGGGCAGTTCAATGTGGTCAGTAACTGCGCTGTGCTGTCTAATCATGGTGGAAAAAAACCAGAAGAAAAACACACTCACACACATTTAAAGATGAACTTTTTACCTTCTTTTGTCTTCCAAAGTGATGTTTTTAAATAGCACATTGCTTTGTGTAATAGTTCTAGTTTAGCAATTCATTTGAAAGTGATCTTTTTATTCTCATACAGTACATGGATGCCAGCATGCTCGTGTAATTGCATGGTTTATGTTTCTTTCTCGTGTGTGTATGTGTGAGCACACTTGTAATCGTGTGTATTTGAGTGTTTTTGAGTGTATTTGTGTGTGTTAAGTATGACTGTGTTTTTCCACAGCACATGGTCGTTGGCCACATTAGTCACACAGTGAACCACTGACTGTGGGCTGGATTGTATCTATATTCCACACAACTGATGATACAAACTTTAGTAACTTTTAGAAAACATTTTAGACAGGGATCGATCCAGTAGCTCACCAGGTTGAGCGCACGTCGGATATACTGAGGCTCAATCCTTACCACAGCGGCCGGGATTCAAGTCCGACCCGTGGTCCTTTGCTGCATGTCATTCCCCCTGTGTGCATTCTAATAACTCCAGACTCGTTCTTCCCTCAGGGCCGTCAGAAGCTGGCCCGTTTCAACGCTCGGGAGTTTGCCACACTCATCATTGACATCCTGAGTGACGCCAAAAGGAGACAGCAGGGGAAAGGTCTCAGCAGTCCTACTGGTGAGACACTGGGAGGATGGGACAGACAGTTTAGGACGGAGGGCTGAAGGCAATCATAAAGCTTTTTAAAGAACAGCAAAAAACAAGGGCATACAACTTAACCTAGTTACAAATATGGATAGATATATGCCAGTTCATTGACTTTCCCCAACACCTCTCTGTACAACAATGTGGACAACAATGTGGAGCTACGTTTTAGGAGTTACATTTGTGTCAGACAGTATATTTTTATATGTATAAACATTTGACTTACCTCCTCTGCATCTAACAACTGGTTCTTGTATGAAACCAACATGGAGCCCCCCATTGAAATAATGGAAAGAAAACTGGCCAAAATCAATCAGCAGTCTTATCAGTCTGAGCTTTTCCAAGGGAGAGATGAAAAGAGCTGGGCTGATACACTTTATATTAACATGTGTAATAAATAAGATTTTTTTTTTCCTTTGGCAGACCCATTTGATCTGGGCATTGATGATGACCAGCATGACTATGACAGTGTAGCCTCTGATGAAGACACAGACAGCGAGCTTACCACCCAGAACAACAACAACACGCAACGCAGCAACCGTGCAAAGGTATAGTACTTGAACACACACTGCTTATTTCAGAAAACCAATGTACATCTTGCCTCACTTTGATAAAATGCAGCACGCTATTCAAGGTAAAATCTACAACTCTGCACATGCTGACACACTTGTAGTTTTTAAAATGTTACTCAACAATTCAGTCATCTTCCTCTTACATAAAAAAAAAACTGAAAAGCAGTTGCATCAGCTAGCAAAGCTTTTCCATGGTTTCCTCTTAATGACTGCTTGTCCCAGCATGCTTTGCGGGGAGTGGCAGCAGTTAGGGCTGCCACATAGCTCCTGAGTGACATCATCAGCTATTCTGGGTCCTTGTCAGAGAGGCATTGTTCATACAGAGAGAGAGTGTAGTGAGAGGGAATGGAAGAGGAGACTGAGTGAGAGAGAAAGAGAGGAAATGGTGCAGAGGGGGAGTGGTAGAAATGACAAAGTAAACAACAGCTAAACCAGTAACTATCTGCTTTTTGTGGACTCATTGGGGAAAACTCTGACAAACCGCAAGTCAGAGGTTCCACTCTCATCTCCACTCTAGAAATATGTGCATTCATTATTCACTTTTAGGGAGTGGTATAGAAATGTGTTTGAGCATGCTCCAGGGTCACAGGAAGTGGGGGCAGATGGTGCATTGAGAACAAGAACTGAGGCTCTACTGTCGATATGTGTGCGATCAGCTGTTGTACTGGCCTCCAGGCTGCAGCCGTCAGTCCTCTCACAGTTGTAAGCTGTGTTTTATCCAGCTCAAAATGCACTAATTTACCTCTGCAAAAAACTGCATGTATTACATACAGCAGTATTTAAAATAGAATTGTGTCAGCCTAAGACACAGTGTATAAGTTAGATTAATTTGTAAAAACACTTTCACATTGGGCTTATACCCTGGAATAACTTCACAAGTCTCATGATGTCAGTTTCCTCACTTTTTGTGCCTTTTTGTCCACTTTTGTCTGTGTTTCTGTCTTTCTTTCTACCTGTCTGTCCGCCTGCCTGTATGTCCTATCAATCCAGAGTATGGACTCATCAGACTTGTCAGACGGCCCCATCACTCTGCAGGAGTACCTGGAGGTAAAGAAGGCGCTGGCCTCCTCAGAAGCCAAGGTGCAGCAGCTGATGAAGGTCAACAACAACCTGAGCGATGAGCTCCGGCGGCTCCAGAAGGAGGTAGGAAGTATGAAGGTGGGAGTCATAAGTTCAGAGGGTCATCTTATGCACAGCCTCAACCACAGAATGTTAAGTATAGAGCAAAAGAGAAAGAAGAAAGTGGGAGTAGAGCGCAACGGGGTGCATGAAAGAGAGATGGGATGAAGCAAGAAAAGTCAGCATGAACTGTTTCTTATAAAGGAGAACATAAAACCTAGTGGAGAAGTTGGATTATAAAATGAGATTGATGCCTAGACGAAGAGAGGGTATTAAAGAACACAGAAGATAAAGAGACAAAGACACGTTGGCAAAATGAGAAGCAACAATCGATTCAGACAGAAGGAGGGCAGGGTGATGGAGAGACAAGTGAATATTTTAATATCTTTGCAAGTTGATGTATTTTCCCTGACAGGGTGTCATTTTCCTACACTGTTGTCTCTAGAAGATGTATTTGGTTACAGCTTTTCAGTGTAATTTAGTAACTAAAGCAGAAGTCATTCTCGTGGCGAATCTCCTCGCGGAGCGAGGGCGCTGCAAATACTATTTTAATTTTAGTTGTCATTTTTAGTTTAGACATTTTTCA
The DNA here is from genome assembly GCF_008315115.2 of Sander lucioperca. Classification (NCBI taxonomy): domain Eukaryota; kingdom Metazoa; phylum Chordata; class Actinopteri; order Perciformes; family Percidae; genus Sander; species Sander lucioperca. Next base: position 6,510,973 of record NC_050177.1, read on the forward strand.
CTTAATAACCTTCATTTGTGGTTCATTGTCGCTTCATTTGGTTTCCTGGGAGTCATCATCATTATCTCATTGTATTCATAAGTGGCTGCCAGTGTCCGCCAATGTGACCCATGATTCATTCATGTGTTTATTTTTGTCATTTGACTGAGGATTTAGTACAGCGTTGAGGCAAACATGCACTTGTACAAGCAAACACTTATGTGCACACATACTGCAGATAACAAATACTGTGGTCAAATTTAATTGTAGTCAACAGTACCTCAGTGCAGGTGAGCCCATATTGACCCTTGGAAATGATCTATGTATTTATACAGGATGGCCTATGTTTCCTTCCACCCCATTTCCAAGAACTAATCTCTGCCTCGACATGTAACCTATTGAAGTGTCTTTACTACATATCCCCTCCCTCCCGAGTACTGATGAGTTAACATGTATGAGTTTGTGTGAGCCTTTTAATGTACATGTGATTGCGGATGCTTGTCTTTAACCATTCAGTTGACACCCACTCCCTTCCCTTCAACCTTTCCATGTCCCTCCATCCTCTCATCCCTCCCTGCTCCCTTCCTCCTCTCCTGTAGATCACGCGGATGCAGACAGAGAACAGTGCGCTGCGGGGGGGCCAGCAGGCTGGGGGGGCAGCTGGCCATGGGGTAGGGGGCCCTGGCGGAGGAGGAGGCCACTGGCAAGGGGGTGGGATGAGAGGAAGTATAGGCGGAGTGGGTCTGGGTGGGTTTGGGACAGGAACGGACCCCCAAGGGCTGTCGGTGCCCTCCTCAGTCGCCCACCACTCCCATCCCCCCCGAAGGGACCGCCAGGCCTTCTCAATGTACGAGCCAGGGGCGGCCCCCGGCCCCACGGCCCATGGTCCCCCAGTCCTGGACTCCCTGGCAGCCCGCCTGCAGCCCCTCAACACACCCAGCGTAAGTTAGAACTCCCGCGGCCCCTTCTACTTCCCACCTTCCTTTTGGTGGCCCTGATTGGCTCTCTTTGGCCATTTTAATGGGTGATAGTCCAATCCTGATCTCTCTATTTCCCTTCAACTTTATCTCTTCCTGCATCTCAGTTCCCGATCCTTCTCTTTGAAAGGTCCAGTTGTGCATGGCCCCCATTTTAAATGTGAAAGTGTAGCACTGATTTGTCTAAGAACAATAAGACCTTAACCTATGGTTTTTAGCACAATAAAGGGGAAGTGCATAAGTGTGATGTCTAGGAGAAAGATGGAAAATAGGGATTGCGTTGTCTGTTTGGTTGCCTGGCGACGCCTCTGATTTCTCTCTCTCTAGCCTGCTCTTTACCCTTTGACCTTTACATTTTCAACTGTTAGCTGTCTTGCTTCTGGTCAGCTGCTTAATTTAGGATTTGTTATGATCACAAACAGATGCCATTACACGCACGCACGCACGCATGCACGCACACACACACACACACACACACACACACACACACACACACACACACACACACACACACACACACACACACACACACACACACACAAAGGGAAGGACATTTTTTGCCTCCAATGTAAATGGTAAAGTGGCTGATAAGTACGGAAGCCCTGAGAGGCAAGAGAGAAAAGAATTCTGGTGATCCATTTTCTAAGTCTGATCTAAATTATTTTCTCGTGTTTGACTTATAGGTGAAAAAAAAAGGTTTTGCCTAGATAATCTTTCTAAGTTCTGTAAATGTTTTTTTTCATCTGTGAAACAGGTGGGGGGGAAAAGAGTTTTTTACAAGTGATTATTATTATTTTTTTAGGTGTTTGTTGTTGTAATACTCATTTTGGCCACAAGAGGCCGAAGTGCACCACTAGCCCATGTTTTAAATAGGACTAAAGGCATTCATGTTTTCTTCCAGGTGCCAGGTGAGTTTTAGTCCTATTATGAACATGAGGTAGTGGAGATGAGTATTACAACAACACACACAAATACATGTTTTTCACATGGCAAAACCTTTCACCTGTTCTTAAGTCATAAGCACAGAAGAGATGTAGATCAGACTTGGATGGATCACAAGAATATTTTTCTCACTTGCCTCTCAGGGCTTCCGTAGTGACGGCAGACCACTACCAGTTAGCATTCACTAGCATTTATCCTACAGCAGCATGTATGAAGTTACAGTATGCAGACACACAACCACTCACCACTACTGTCAACCTTTCTATGGAGACCTCCATGGAGTCGTGTCCAATTCACCATCTCCGTACACAAAGATTTACCTGTTTGTCTGTTTTCTTTTTGTCTGTCTGTCTCTTCACCTGTCTGTCCCTTGCTCACTGCAGTGCAGCCGTGCATCCTCTGGATGTAAGCATTCTGTCTGTCATTAGCATTGTTTGCCATTTCATCAAATACAGGATTCTCTCACATGCAACTATGCACCACTTCTGCTTATTATGCATTCTAATAATGGAGATCAACATTAGTGTAAAATATGTGTGTAGTCTAGTCCTTTTTAGATGCTCTGTGTGATGTATAGCTGTTCATCACCGGTTAGTTGAGTTAGCAGTGTTCTTTGTATTTCAGTGTTAGATAACTATAGAGGCATGTAGTCTTGATGGGATGTTGGGTGAGCTGCCGAGTTGATCTGCCGCTGCTCTCACTGGCTCATGCATCTTGTTTTTCTGCTATTTATAAAAACATCTATTCTCTCTGTCCCCACACTCTTTTTTTCCAATTTCTTTATCCATCTATGTCTGCTAATCTTTCATTCCCTTCTCCATCTCTTTGTCCACACATCTCTCTTTCTCCTCTTATCTTTATCCCTCCATCTCTCTCTTTCTCTCCCCGTCCTTGTGTTCCCTCACTTTTCACAGGTACGGAAGGGTGGTATAGGGGGTCCAGCACCGTATGGAGGCCAACATCTGTCTGGATCTACAGAGATGGGCAGATACATGGTGAGGGTTTACAGTTTTTGGTTCTAGACTGATTTTCCGACCTTCACTGCATTTACAGTGGGAATTTGAGATTATAGACTTGCATTGTTTTGTCAAAATCAGCCACCTACAAATACTGCAAGAGCTTGGAATGTTTTTGAGATTTTATTCAAAAGATTCAAACTGATGATTTGAAACAACTTTTAAAATCTACGCAGTTTAGTGGACTTGAAATCATCACATTCACTGGAAACAATTGCTTGAACTTTGTGGGAGCTCTGCACGAGTGAACAGCTCGGGAGTTTTGGTGAGGTGGGTGATCATTGGCCTGATGGCGCCTGTTGCTGTTTCTCTCCCCAGGTCCCCAAACCAGAGAAGCACGGCAGTGGCACTGACAGCGACTATGACAACACACAAACATACGACCTCTCGCTAAGGTCAGGCCCACTGCAAATCACTGTACACACAAGGATAAGTGTGTTTTTAATCTGCAGTTTTTTGGCAAATAGAATTTCTAATTGCTAGTAACCGAAACCAATTATTTCCTGTTTTTTCATATTTAAGAATTTCATTCTGAAGCTCTATTTGAGGCATTTTTGTGTTTTCTAACTATGCAGTACTGCACATTTGTGACACACACACACACACACACACACACACACACACACACACACACACACACACACACACACACACACACACACACACACAGATATGGGGGTTAATGAATGATCTTTGCTAACAGTTGTTAATGAGAAATAAACAGGCAGTCTCTGAAGATGTTAAACTCTTAAAAGTGTTAAGATGCTCAAACTGATTAATGTCCTCTGAGACTGCTCTCTAATGTAGCCCAAGGTGTTAATTATTAAAGTGTATGTCTGCGTTTCTCTTGTCAGTATGGGGCGCAGCAGCGAGGAGGAAGGTGGTCGTGGGGAGTCTGAGGAGGGAGGAGGTGGGGACGTGGGGGAGCCAGACCCCACCCTGCCCTGCACAGAGGATGTCATACTGAAGACTGAGCAGGTGACCAAGAACATCCAGGAGCTGCTCAGGGCTGCTCAGGAGTTCAAACACGACAGGTAGGTGTAAGACACCCCAGAGATGGATAAAAGTGACTCTAGAAACACTACACTACTAATTATATCCTCGCTAGTCTGCGAGTCCCTCAACTACCGCTCTCTGTGTGTTGCCGTTCTCAAAATCCCTTCACTACGGGAAACGGCAACAAACTTTACGGGCTGAAAATGCCAAGTTTTAAAGAAAATTTGGATCGTGCAACAAGACAGGCCTGCTTGGCTCTTTTGGTCAATGATTGTAAAGATTTACAAACAATATGTTTACGACATTTACTATCTAACTGGGACGTTTCAGGACAGATTGGTGAGGATTGCTATGGGCAAAGTACACACGGCGATACGCTGTTAAGAGCAAATTACGGTTAACCATGTATCCAGCTAATTTAAATAGCTCACGTTACTGTATTGTGTGAACAGCTAACTTCATTTAATATTTTATTGGGGCGTTTTCTTTTGCGGGGTGCAAATGTTCCATAAAACAAGTTCCTTCCCAAGATCATTTTGCAGAGCCACCTTCTCTGTGACCGGAGCTTAGCGCTGCCCAAGACTGTTGTGATTGTGATTGGTTTAAAGAAATGCAAACAACACAGAGCATTTTTTTCTCCAATCCCATAATGTATCTGGGCTGTAGCCAGTCCTTACTCCACAACACTGTGGAGATAGGTCTGCCAAAAAAGACTATATCCTTGCTGACAAGTGATCATCTTGATTGGATAACACATTGAGAAGTTGCAGGAACATCTAGCTCCAGAATCCTCTTTTCAGAAATTCTGTTACATGCATACACACTTGATAACAGCTGCACCAGGGAAATTCAGTTGTTTATGTTGCAATGAAATTGTGTCTGAGTTGCCTTGTTGCCTATAATGTGCTATACAAATAAAGCTAGCTTAGAATCAGGCCACCGTTGAAAATTGAATGTCAATTAAAATGTCTCTTAAGACTAGTCCATTTAGTAACAGACAACATTCTTGCCTCAATCATCTCATCAGCTATTAAATAAAATTAAAAAATGCATCTCCTCTTTAGCTTTGTTCCATGTTCTGAGAAGATCCACTCTGCTGTCACTGAGATGGCCTCACTCTTCCCCAAAGTAAGTTCCCTACGTTACTTATGTTTCATTTCTCTCTTTGTGTGTCTCTTTTTCTCTTTTATTTGTCTGCCTGTTGATCTCTTTATCTACCTTGATCTGTTTACACCACGTGACTGAGTTTGATTCCCTTCATTTCTCCGTAGCGCCCGGCATTAGATGCAGTCCACTGCTCCCTCCGCCTGCTGGCTTCCAGTGCCTCGCGGTTGCAGGTGGAGTGCCGTAAGGCGGCGCCCTCAGAGCCTGGCGGCCCTGCGGTGGACTACCAGCTCCTCACTCAGCAGGTCATCCAGTGCGCCTACGACATCGCCAAGGCTGCCAAGCAACTGGTCACCATCACCACTCGTGAGAAGAAACAGTGACCCAACAACTACATGGATGGATCGAGAGGGAAGAGGGAGAGAGAACGGATCAATGCATGGGTGGGCTAAGAGGGATGGGGAGGGGCTTCTCGGAGAGGAAGATAGAGGGAGAACCGGATCACACTATTAATGAGAGGACGAGGGAACGGGAGTGATCAGGAGAATGAATGCTGCGATGAGGGAAGGAAAAAGTCTGGAATATGCATGGCAAAGGAATCGGATGAAAGCAAAGCGAATTGATGGTTTAGTAGAAACGCTACAGGGGACTGAAAAAGGAGAAATTCCACAAGTGTGGAAGAGAAAGTAGGGTAGGACAAGTGGAAGGATCCAACATGGGAACTACAGCCTGCTGCAACCTAAGTAAACTGTTGGAATCAGATGTGTATAATAAACCACTTAAACTGTGATAAGCATACGTGAAATACAATGGTGGCAATGTACAGTGAACTGGATCCGGAGATGATACTACTTTATTTATTCTCACCTGTCACTCGTCATCCCTCCCTCTCCCGGTTTACCTGAACTAGGGAGAGAGGAAGTATGTGCTGCGAGAGAGGGAAGTAGATAGACCAAAAAATGACATACTCCACACACCATCTCTGTCCCTCCGTCCTGTGGAGTCAGGACGTTCTCTCCTCTGCCCCGCCCCCCCCCCCCCCGCTTCTCTCTCTCTCTTTCTCTCTCTCCCTCTCCAACTAGACACAAGGCCCCTCTGTCTCCTATCCCGTCCCAGACAAGATTCGCTTGCGGTGCAGAGGAGGATCTCCTGGGACCCATCCAGCTCCCCACCCCACCCAGCCCCTCAGATGCTTCCTCCTGGGTTAGCTTTTGCAGGAGGCTCCAGCGTTTCTCCGACCCGTCACCCCGTTGTCGGTGGTACACAGCATGATCTGGCATGTTTTGATTTCTTTCCTCTCTCTTCTTCATTTTTTTTTTTTTTTTTTTTTTTTTAATACGCAGATTGGTTTGGTCTGCACCTCCTGAGGACAACAAATGACTGACTTACACAAACAAAACACTTACACTGGAATAATTGTGACTTATTGTTGTTTATTATGCCTATTGTTTTTTTTTGTATTGACATTTTTACTGACTGTCATCTTGATTTAACTGTTTATGTATGTTTATTTTATTGTCTCAAATATGATTCTCATTTAGTGGAATAGGGAGACAGGTGGAAGTATGTGCTTAACTGGGATTTAAGTAAGCACACACATACACACGTGAAAGAAATAACCTGTGATGGTCCTCAACATTTCTCAAGCACTCCTTTTCTAAGTGACAGTTGAGGGGTTTTTCATGTTGTGTCCTGTGGCCAAGGGGTTGAACAGTTGCCAAAGGGGAGAGGGCGTTGGAGGAGATTTGTTTTTGGTCTTGATTTTCTGTCAGACCGAAAGCCCCTTGGTGCATTATGACAGGACCTTGATCAAAATGTTGTAGCTTGACTTCTCTGATAATTTGCCTCATTTAACAGAGCCAGTGGAATCATCTCAAAAACCATATTCATTCTTGCTGTGCCAAGCAAGATCATATTTGGTCCAGTTTGTGTATGAGGACTAACCCCCTCCAGTCTTTGTTTAAAGCGGGATGATATTTACATGGCGGGTGTGCTCGTGGATGCTTGTATTACACAGCAGCCATCATTTGTAATGCATGGTAACAAATGTTCAGTCACATTAAGTTGATACACATACTGGTATGGTGCAGTTAAGCTTCAAGTCGTCCTGTGGAAAGCACCAGATCTAGCAACCTGGAAAGTAAATCTGAGGAATACCCGTTGCTTCGTTTCATTTGAGAATATACACTCACTTGAAATTGATTTAACCACCTCAAGTGTGCTTGATGTAGTTTGCCATGTATTATGTTTACTTTTTAGACTGTCTGGCAAGCACAATCAAGCCCACGTTCTGTTTTCCGATTGATTCTCTGTCACGGCCTGCTGATCTGGGCCCCAGAAGTTGTCACTTCTAGCTCACTGTCAGCATTGGGAACAAATGTTTTTGTTTTTGTTTTTTTATCACAAAGAGAGCACACTTGGCCTACTGGAGGTTTAAAGTTGTACTGTGCCGAACAAATATGGTCATATCTTTAACAAAGGATGCAGATAGGATCTAAAAAGTCTTTCCTAGCTGCCAGGAGGACCGTCCTCTTCTAGTTTAGATTCATCTCTAATCCTTCTCCAATGATTCTGTCGCCGGTTTCTCAAAGTGTTTGTGGCTTTAACAGTCGATTGTTCTTGCATTGGTAAATATTCTATAATCACGCACGGTGCTCAGAAAGCCTTTGCACATTAAATTTACTTGCCTGATATATTGACCTCATCCTTCAAACAGCAGTTGCATCTCAATTTTATTCTTGTATTTCTGCCTATTAGCAAGAAGCAATTAGACCTTAATTAGCCCCAAACACTTTTAGAGACTGATGCTAGATCACATTCAGCACTTCTGTTGGCCCCCCCCCCCTCCTCATCATCACTCAGTCTCTGACTGTTCCATGTCAAAACAAATCATTTCAAGAACACTCATGAAATGTATCATTGTTTAATATTTGATGCCTTTGGACATTATCATCATCACCTGTTTGACTGGCTGAGTTACAGTGATGATGTACCAACTGACACACACACACACACACACACACACACACACACACACACACACACACACACACACACACACACACACACACACACACACACACACACACACACACGGGCCAGCAGAAAAGCTCGTCCCTTCAATCATGATTGCCCAAGTTTTAGACTAGAGCCATATATATGAACATATATTTTCATGCTATATTTTATATTAAGCTATATGTTAGGGTTATGTTTGCAAGATATTTATGTCCATTTCTTGGCCCAAGTGGGCTTCAGGCTACGAGATCTTTTCACCAATCGTCATTCAGCTTTTCAGTCTTGGCACCAATGTACTTGTAGATATTTTAAGACTTATGAGTATGGTTATGCTGTGGTATTACCCCCTTATGTAGTTATATTGTACATAGTGGCAATCCTACTAGAATTGGCAGGAAGCGAAGACCGAGAACAACAGTTTAATGTATGCGATTACTCAGCGGTGTGGTCTGAGTTGCACTATTTTCAAACACTAGCTGGATAAAGTAGGATCCACATTTGTACTGCACTCTCCCAAATGTCTTAGTACAAGTACATTAGGTGCAGGAGGCAGGGTTTGAATCGGGATGGAGCAATAGAAAAGGTCTGAAGCGCACTTTGGTTTAGCACTACAGTCATCTCAAAATGTCGGGAGAAGGGTCTAAAATGCACATGGCCTAGTCCTTTTCTGAGATAGAAGACACTACGTAGGGTGCCTCTAGTATGAATGTTAAATGCTTCTGTCAGTTCATGGTCAACACTTTCTACACCTTAATCATGTCCAAGATTCATCAAACACACACCCTCAACTTATCAGTTGGACCAAGCCTTCTACAAAGTACAAACATTAAATCTGCAGCCAGTGAATTATATATATATACACACACACACACACACACACACACTTCTGATACTCAGCCATTGGTGGTGCACTGTGGCCTGTGCTGTTGCTGTCCCTGTGTTTCATTACAGCTCTACACATTGGGAGATGGGTGATTTGAGTTATCTTTTAACAGAAGATGTTAAAACTGTATAAAGTAGAGAAAACAATGACTTACAAAGGTCAGTCGTAATGGAAACTCATAAGCTGTACATTTGTAATAAAATAGTAAAACAAGTCAATTGTCTTTGACCTACCTTCACATTTATTTTTACTGTAGTATGTGTAACTGGAATGCATGTGTATTAACATCTCTGTGTAAGGACAGTTTCAGTCTAGCTGAAACCTTTCAGTATTAGGGAAAACATTTAACTAGATGATGCTGTTGACATTTTTAGCAAAGGGAAAGAAAAACTGCACCATGCTGCACTTTTTATTCATAACAAAATTGTACTTATGTTAAATTTAAATTTGCAGAGTCCCATCGTGTGGGAATACTTTTCAAATGTTGACATTAAAGGTCAATTATTTTACTTTGTTGAGCTGGTTCTATACTAGCCCTCTGTCTCCTAATGAAGACAATCCAACAACTGTTGGTGCCTCAGCTTTTATTTCCATTGACAAGTTCTAGAAAAAGCAACTGACAAAAGTAAAAGTATGTAGTTACAATAAGACCACTACAACCCACCATAGCATTTAGAATCCGTATGATAAGAACCACATTACATTTCAATCTTCAAACAAATAAGGCCTTATTTTTGTTGTACATGCGTCTGTAAAATGCATTTTTCTTGTTTCCTTCTTAAGATTTGAGTTAGAACTAGACTGATAAATCAGCCAATATATTAGTGCCAGTTGAGTCGCAGAAATGCTCAAGATAAGTTTGAGGTTATTTAGAAAGTGTATTCTTCTACAGTAAAATGACCTGATCAGTGCATATCTTTGTCACAATTCTTTAAAACAAAAAAATGTAAGGGATCCTTAAAAAAATGTTCAGGTAAAAAAATGGCAGGTAAAAATTGAGTTATCGGTCCGCCTATAACTGGTCCAAGCTAACATTTGCTTATGTTGATAAAAGATATGAGACAACATCCTGACATCCATCACAGCTGTTTCAAGCAGAAATCCATGCCCTCAACACTTCTGTGACGAAGTTTGTCTTTGAAAATCCTTAACTAATGTCTGTCCAAAAATACAGCTTGTACCATTTAAATTAAAACATACCGCACACAGCGTTGCTTAGAACAGCAACATATTCACATACTAAACCTTCACAGGTAAAAGCAACAGCATATTACTATTAAACTATTTATAAAATCAAATTTCGGACTAAATGTAGCACAATAAAAAACATATACTGTACATGCAGTGAGCAAACTAAGACATATACACTGTGTGATGTGTAGGTATTATCAGTATTGGAACAAATACAAATACATACAATTTGCAGGTCACTTTCTGTAATAAAGCCTGAGGGCTTCTCTTTGGACTCTCTGATGTGATGTTCATAGGGATGTCCTCAAAGGACCAGAACCACATGACCTATGAGGGTTATGTATCAATATACACTAGCCTCTTTTGTAAATATTCTTTGATGCTTGTTATTTGGGAACTGTAGTTTTGGTTACAATATTATTAAATGGTAAATCTATGACACACATACATACTTTGTTAAGAAATAATTTGCCAGTGTTCTAGCGGTTTATAATACAACGCTCGTTTGGGTCAAAAAATGTTTTTTCCCTTCTCCCTCCTTCACAAGGAGAAGTAGATATAAAGATCTAAAAAAATCTAATCTCAATCTAAAAAAAAAAAAAAAATGTGAGAGGACCTCTCAAATCACTCCGTACCCAATCAATTTGGAAACAGGATCTAACTGACCCTTGAGCAGCTTTGTGGCATTTCAGCCTGAGCTTTTCATGTTATCCAGTAGCTTTTATAATAGACAGGTTGTTGCCAAATTACCAATATTGTCCACCTCCTCTACTTTCTCTGGGATTTTTCCTTCATATTTCTATAGATGTTCTTCTGAGCTGGAGGAGCTGGGCAGAAGAACACACTCCTGTCTCCTGCCCCTTTTCCGCCTCCTGTTTGCAATTCGTAGCCTCCTGCGGATCACATCTAGACACACACACACACACACACACACACACACACAGAGATAAACACAAAAATAATTAAACTGCTTAAGAATATAAACAAAGGCACCTCATTCCGTTGTGTGATTCATTCAGTGAGGATTAACCGATTAGTTACCATGCCATGATCAATCTGGCTAACAGGATTGGTTAGTGGAATAAAACAGCTCACTGGTGATTGTCCACCTACCTGCCACACTGTCGTAGTCCTGTCGTGGGTCGTGCCAGTAAAGACTGGGTGTGGTCCTCCAGTGGCGGTACAGGCGTGTGTGAAGCACTGACAGGGTCAGGAGAATCAGCAGGAAGCCCAGCGCTGCTGCTGCCCACGCTCCCTCGTCTGTCATGGGGGTCCTCAGCAACCCTTTATTCACGAGAGCGGCCGAGGCCCCTGAGGCCCCGTTGCATTCACAGTGTTCGGCTCCTTTGCAGCTGCCACAGTCGTGGCCGTTGGGCAGGGAAGTGGCTGGCTGTGGGTTCTGGTGCTGTTGTGGCTGAGGCTGAGGCTGAGACTCTGATTGGGATTTGGAAACAGAACCAAAGCCAATCTTTTCACTTTTGTGCTGAGAGCGCGTGTCACCGTGTGTTTGCTTACGTTCCAACTCTCTCTCTTTAACATTTACCACTTCATTGTCCTTCATTGTGCCATCTGCTGTGTTGCCTTTATCAAAGATTTTGTCTTTAGAGATTTTCTCTTTCAGGCTGTGTCTAACGGATTCGTTGTCCCTCTGCTTGGCTGAGTCTATAACTTCATCTTTGGAACCGAGGACCCGGGCTTCGGCCCTCGCGGTATCATTATGGTCACTGTTCACACCGTCTGCACGAACATCCAACCCAGCAGAGGGGTTTGGGTTTCTGAGGTCAGACATATTTGACTCCAAAGGAGCTGTGGGCGTTGGTTTAAGGCTCTGATTTGTATTCTGGATCTTAGATTGAGATTGAGAAGGATCTGAGAGAGTCCTGTTCCCTGGAAGAGAACCTGCTGATGGTCCAAGCGTACCGTTGTAGTTCTGGAAGTTCCCTGTCCTGCCGTTGGTGGTTCTGGTGGTCTGGTGTGTTACTGTGTTTTGTCTCTCATTCTCATCCTTAACATTCTGCTGTTTTTCTCTAATGGCGGCTCTTATCTGCCTCCTTTTTCCTTCCTCTTTCATTTGTCTCAAGCGTTCCTTCTTGCCGTTGGACTCTTGCTCTTTGTCCGTCGCTCCGTTCAGCAGAGAAGAGATGGTCTGCTCACAGCATCGCCTCAGAGACTGGGGATTTACATTTACAACAACAGCTACTAAGAGACACATAGAAGACTGCTGAAATTACTCTTTTATGCTGCTTTTATTGCAGCACATGTCAAATGACAGATAATTAACACCATGTAAATATACAAAATGAGCAAAGTCGTCAGTCAAGTCTCCAAACCTTCATTTTTGCGCCGTGTTCGTCTGGATGTGCATGTTGCTGCCGGTGCTGCTCGGCTGACCAGATTAACAGCAGGTTGTACTTCCTGCTCTGGCTCACACCACCAAACTGTTTTGTGGTGTTTGTTGTGGTCTCCAGCCAATCACAGACGTCTGAAGAGGCCACGGTGGACAGCTCCAAGGTGTGACCCCATGACACCAAGGCTATTGGCTGAACACAAAGCAAACAGTAAATATAAGCGCTCTCTCTCTCTGTCCTCAATGTCCTTACAAATGGTGACAGGGACAAAAAGGCTTCCTATATTACTGCTGCGCCTCTAACAGTGGTGTTTAGGTATCTTTCACACTTACATAAAGGTTGTTATAAAACACTTTAATGTGGCCTGGTCTTGCATCAGAATCAGAAAGGGGTTTATTACCAGGTAGGTTTTCACACACAGTGAATTGCCTTGGAGTTTGGTGCATGCTATTCAATTCAATTTTATTTATAGTGTCAAATCATAACAGAAGTTATCGCAGGACACTTTCCAGATAGAGTCTAGACCACACTCTATGATTTACAGAGACTAAACAATTCCCCCATGAGCATGCATTTGTTGAGAAGAAATAGAAAAATGACCACAGACATATGAAAAAGATGTACAAGTACGAAAACCAAATATGTAAAATAAAATATATATAGTTTTGGAATTGGAAAGCTGTACAGTTTTGTGAGGAATGTGCACACATACATATATATTAAGAGAGGATGTGCAAACAATCACAGTTTAGGCCGAATAGGTTATTTGTGAAAAAAGTATTGAGTTGCATCTTCAGTTTTGCTCAGGTGTTAAAATGAACAAAGACGTCATCAAAGTATGCAAAGTTCTAAATATTTAAACAAGTGAACAGAAGATATAAAGAAGTATCGAGATTCTACTGTCCCTTACTACCTTTGGTGGGTTAGAGAACAGAGATAGAGCGCTTGTCTCACCATGTGTTCATTGAGCTGTGGATGTGAGGTAATAATGTAGTCTGGCAGACATGAGCGGGCCAGGACAGACAGAAGTAGACGCTCATGGAGAGGCGCACAGGGATGGTAGAGCAAAACAGGTGCTCCATGCTAGAAAAAAAACACACAAACACACGTGACTATCCTTGTCCACATCCTCTACCATTACCACAGAGTTTCCACCGATTTGGCTTATACCAAACTTTGACACAATTATGACAGTAACTAAGACTAAGTGCTTACAATACTGATAATATTATATTCCCTCCTTGTCTGTTAATGTTTTTCAGCTGAGAAGGATTCCTAAGGGAAAATATCTGGGTTCCTTTGTGGAGAATCACCAACTAATGTGTAACACATGCTGCACTCTCCAGTATATTCTGGTATTACGGTCTAGAATTAAACAGCCATTAATAAAAATCCCAGACCATTACTGTTAGTTAAATCCCAGCCATGCCATTACTGTTTTTTAAATCCCTGACATACCATTGTTGGCAGACTTCCCTGTTTGACTCTTAATTTATGTTGCAAAAAAATATATAAAGATTCTGTCTTAACTCCACAGTTTGATGGGTTTTTTTTCTGGCTTAAAACGCAGATTTCTACATTGGGAAATAATACAGAAGAAAATGTGGGCAATTCAGTAACCCAGAAGAATTGGCTGCCATTCTGCAACCACTGAACTCCTCTATGTGTCTATCAACCCCATTTGTCAAAACTACGGTATCCTAAGGAAAATAAACAAGGCATTCAATGTGAACATACAAAAATGCACCACTATACCATGTTAACTATCTTGTCACTTCAAAAGGACTAACTGGAGTTACTACAAAAAGTGACAGACTCTTCACTGATGCCCTAAACACAAATGTCTATTACTGTAATTAAATGTGCTAAGCAGATAAAGTGATTACATTGTTGTGAGACTGGAGACAGGACACCAAGACATATTTGATGTTGCAACTTACGTGCAAGTTATTGAGCCACCGTTGAGGAGGACAGTACAAGTACTCTCCACACTCTGCCCTTACTGGTCTGTACGCTCCACTACAACACAGACACACATCTTAATATCCTCAAAAGCCCTTACATACATGACAATGATAACTTTATTGCAGTATTACAAAGCACAGAAACCAAGAGTGGAAACTAAAAATAAAGACAGTATTGTGAGTTTTTGTGACTAAATGTGTCCATATTAATATGTGTGCATGTGTCAGTGTGTCCTAATTTGTGTTAGGCCATCTCTTACCCACTGCTTGAGAGCATAATGCATTAAATGTCTGTCCAAACAGCCTTACCTGTTGGGAATGGTATGGTTGTAGGAAATAGATGTATCCATGCAGATCTGCCTGGCTGGCTGCAGTGAAAGGAAATCTCGCCAAATTATTTTTTATCGCCTAATCTCTATGTTACACCCAGTCATCAGTCACCCAAGACAAACACTTAGCAGCTGTTCAGTTTACACCCATTTTTCGTTGACAACAGTAACACAACAAGGAAGATGTTTTAGTTAACTCAAACCGAGACCACAACTTACACATTTTAATATATCATCAAACACTCTTTGTAAACAGGGCAAAGCTTTTGGTTCATTTCATGCATTTTTTTGAATTTAGATTTTTAATTTGAATTTGGATGTGTGTCACCGAGTGCTATCCCATTGGACATTGATTTTTAAGAGCCATTAGTGTATGAGGGTCAAAGGTTGGGTAAAACTCAAATAAAATGCTTGGTAAAGTGCTTACTCACCACAGGATCATACACTGTGTCAATACTGGGACGTCTCTGTAGATAAACCACTGATGGAGCAACCTGAACAAACAATGTAGGTTTATGAGCTGATTTACACTACCGGCAGTGCCAATAAGGATATACCACCACAACCATTACTTCCCCATGATTTTTGGCATCCCACCCATCTGATACAGTGAGGCTTTGGAGGTAATGCTAGCACAGATGATGACGATGATGACGTCAGTTGTATCCATAGTTACCTGAGACTCTGGCCAAGTAGTAGACCCTGGACAGTCCCAATAAACAGCATCCGCAGGCAGGTCCCTATCCAAAAACAGCTATCATACACACACACACACACACACACACGAAATGTGAGTGCATTTTAACGGCTACAATGACTGAATATAATACTGTTAACGTTACTGCAGACACACACCAACAGACTTTATAGTTATATAAATTGTAAGTAACCTTTCCATTGTCACATCCCGGCGGTCCCAGAGACTCGGAGACACCACACCGACCCAAACTGACCCAGAGTGCGGCCAACACAGTCACTGTCAGCGGCGGGGACGTCGTTTGGCTCGGCATGGTCATTCAATGGTGACCAGACAGACGCACATTTAGATGGCTGCCATAGATTTCCTTTGGTCCTCTAGCTACAGAGCGAAGAACTGACCTTAAATAATCCCAGAACACAATTTTATTTTGGCAAGGTCCCATAACAGAGAAGCAGTGAGGCGTGCGAATCCCGGTTAAAAAAGGTATTTTTAAGCGTCGTATGTCCGTTGTAAACTTGTTGTTCTAACGTTACATTATAAAGTTAGCTAAACTCATGAGGGAGGCTCCGTTAGTTAATGCGAAATAAGGTAATAGAAAGTGTTGTATACTTCCATTACTTACTAGCTATTTCGCCAGTGTATGGCACATAGATGTCAAGTTATTCACATTGTTGAAAGATAACGTACGTTTTCCTTGTGCAAATTTCAAAATATAATCACCTTGCGTTATCTTGTACCAATTTAAGTAGCTAATTTAAATATTTAATATATTAGTATCTTATATTTCTCTATTCCTATATCTAATGAGACAGTTAAGTATTCCATATGCTATTTTGTAGTTATGTACGATCCAGTGTTTGTTGTTTTTTGGCTTTTTCATTGAAATTGTAACATCCTTACTTTTATTTTGAGAATAAAATCTCATTTCCGGAATTGCGCTGATTCTCTGCTGTTAAACTACGGAAGCTGGAAAGGAACAGAAAATCGAAGTAGGATTTTATGCTACCCTGTGGTTTGACCTCATATCCTCTGGGAGGCGACATACAGCATAATATGATTGATTTAGGTGTTCACTTTATATTTTGTAGTTTGCACATGATTACTACAGACCAAAGTGAGTACCATTTTTTTCAATTGTTATTGACCTGTTAAGCATTAGTAAAACTTTACCCGCGATACCGCAGTTTGTACTCGCAAACAATGCAGGTGGCTACTGTCCTGTCAATCACTGTAGGCAGTAAAAACCGGCATTATTATTGGCACCCTGAATGTATTAGAACGGTTGGACCAGTTATTTTAGTTGCAAGTCAGATATAACAGCCACACTGGATACCAAACGGTGCTTTCAAAATAAAACTATATAAAATAATCAGTGAAATAAAAGCGTTTAATCTGTCAATTGTCGTAACACAAAGAACAGAGATTATTAATGAAAACTATGGAGGTGGCACATAAAATATATGAGTGCCCTTTTAGTAATGTGAAATATATTCTTTAAAAGGATTTTTTATTTTGAAACTTGTGAAGGGAAGTCTCTCTTATTTTGGAAGTTTTGACAATTTCCCTGTTTCCCCACCCATAAAACTCTCGTACTCCACACACACAAACACCTTTTCAGAAAAGTGCACAGGTCTGTCTGTCAGATGAGACGTAGGTTCCTGGACAGAGGAGAAGTCTGGACCTAATGGAGTCCACCCTCCCCAAAGGTTTGCTGTCTTTTTTTTTTATTTTTTTTTTTACTATGATTGCTTTAACAATATACTTAGTTTATAGTTTGATGTGTGTGGGCTTAATTGCATTGTGGTCCATCTCTTACTTATCAACAGACAACAATCATTTCAGGAAGTTAATGATCCATTTGTTACTGTTTTATAGAGGTGTTTCTATGCCAGATATAGCCTTTTACATAAAACAACGACTTTGTCTTCTTTCATTTTACTGTTAATGGTGTGTCACTTTTCTGAATTGTTGTAATTTGCTGGATTTATGGCAAAGGGCACCAAAAAGTAATCAATCTGCATGCAGGCACAATTTCATTGATTTAGCACCTTATGTTTGATTTGTACTCCTCTATGTTTTTAATCTGGCTGTAAATTTAAGGAAGTGGGATAATAAAGGGAAGTGCAGCCTGCATGGTGAAAAAAATAGGTGAAACAAAAACAGCTGATCCTCCATAATAGATAGACTACTGGTGGCTCATCAGATGAAGAGTTTAGGATTCCAAATGTATAGAGATAATATATAAGAGATCAGAGTAATTGGCGTTTGTCTCCTGTCACCCTGTACTGCGTAGCTCTAGCTGGAGCCGGCTCTGCAGCTGTCCAGCAGCCAGCGACAGTCCCTCCTGGTGGTTTGCAGCCAATGGCTGAGGCAGACGAGCCCGCAGACCCGGGCAAAGCAGAGGGAACCAAGAGTCAATCTGGACACCCTGCAGGAGCAAAAGATGGACAGGTAAGCTAACCAAAGGTGCATGGGCCTATGATGATTTGACACCAAATAGTCAAGATACTATATTATTCATTAGCTATAGTTATAGTAAGTTATAATTTCATGAAATCAATAAAAAAAAAGATATATATAAAATGTGCCGACAGTTGCAAAATGATTAACTGCATTAAAGTAAAGAACATTAAGTGTTACTGTAATGCTTGTCAATTCTGTTCTATGTGTAATTATTTCCACCAGATTGAATTTCTTTTTTCCGTTGCGTCGAGAAGTAAACCTCTACATGTGGCCCGAATTCTGAATTCTAAAGATTGTGAAAGACACAGCAGATAATTTCTGCTTTCTCTTTTCACCAGGAGTTGAACTCATTTGACAGCTCTCTGTCCTCCTCGGACAGCGAGGATGAGGGTATCGGCAAGAAAGACAAGAAGAAGAAACAGCTGAAGAAGAAGAAGAAGAAGGAGAAGAAAGTATGTGTCTCAAAAAGCTTATCTTCACAAAAAAGTAATATTCACTCTTGAATGCTTTTACCATTTCTGAGTAAAAGTTGCATAGACTGTGTTGGGACAGGGCTGACAAACTTACAGTCCGGTAGTTACATGATGAAATCAGCTCAGTTGACAAAGAAGTCAGTTGACCCTATGGTTACTTAAGGGTGTTGCCTTGATTGGAAGCTACACATGTGAGGCAGAACTCATGAGTTCTTCTGACTCATGATAGTGGATGGAAGTTCACTGTGGGCTGCACCTAGAAAAAGGCAGTCAAACAGGAAAGAACTAGTTTCTACTTTTTTTTTTTTTTTGGTTGGTACAATGCTTGTGTCCATTTCTTCTGTGTGTGTTGCTAAGTGCTTGAAGAGCCCGTCCCTTCTGCCGCCAGCTACACCACCTTCTCTAGGCAGCTATGACAAAGCTTCGCTTCAGTGTGTTTTTAGTGACTCATTCATTTAGATTCTCGGGGAATAAATAAACCTGTTTAATGTGTACACAGGATTCCAGCTCAGCATCATCATCATCTTCCTCCTCTTCTTCTTCCTCCAGCAGCTCCTCAGACAGTGACAGTGAGGTAGGTTGTGGCATAAGTGACGCTCAATGTTGACATATTGCTTGCATGCAACTCCTGCTTTGCTCTAACATGTCACACACAAGTTGCTGTCATCACATACCTTTCAATACCAAAGAGCCCCTCGACCGACACTCATGACGACAAAATGTATTGTTTGCATTGATCTTTGTGCTAGGTGCAAGATGCTTGATGTACAGCTCCCAGTATTTTCTCAGTTGAAGCCAACACATTTCCTTTAAATGTGTTAAAGAGACTGTATAAGTGATGATTTTATAGTGCAGTTTTGCAAATTCTTCACAAATCTGCCTGCAGCATTGCTAAATGAAGTCCATGTGCACAAACAATTTCACATCAGCTTATAGGGGGATTGATAGTCCTTTCTAACTATGTCACTGCCTCAGGTGAGGATATTGTCAAAGCTAACAATACAGTCTGTAAAGAGAATATTTAGGCTGGAATGGCTGTCAAATTGACTGTATTTAGAAGTCTAAGAAGTGAGCTTTTATTGTGTCTTGGCAAGTTAAGGGATAAGCACATCAACCTTCCCCAGGCCTGATTCGTCAACTGTTCAGATTTTCAAATAGCTCTAAGCCAAAGATTACTCACTAAAGTATTTCACCGTTTTGTCTCGTTCAGTAATGTTTGGCTTCAAGTGACTGCAGCATGATGGCGTGATGTTTTGCCCATTTCTGAGGTCGTAGGTGGAAAATCAGGAGACTCAGGAAAAGCGAGTTACTCACGACGCTGAAGTTGGCTTCCGATTCGGCAGTTAAGGGGAAATTTAAGGGGAACTTAAAGCTGACCACATTAGACCAGGTCCAGATCCAAAATCACTGTACCTAGACTTGTCAAATCTGGACTAAATTATCCCAGAGAGGCTAAATATTCTTAAAAACACAGAATCTGCAGCAGTTTCTCTTAAATTTCCCCTTAAATGCTGAATCGGAAGCTGTGAATCGGAAGCCAACTTCAGCGTTGTGAGTTACTCAGCTCTTTCTGTCCTCTTTTCACAAACATTATAAACAAAGTTTGCATTCCACAAATGTTACCCGCCATTAGTTCACATTACCAGTTAGCATTTAGAAGCTTTAAGGCAAAAAAACAACACACGAGCAGAACAGCTGAAAAGTATGTGTGTATAACACTGGAATGCATTTCCCCCTGAGCTGTAGGCAGAGGCTCTAATGTCCTGGATCTGATAGCTGATAGGTGGTATGTGACAGGAGAGGAACACACCCATTGACAATGTGTGAAACACCTATATCTACCACAGCAAGTCAAGACAATTGTATATATTGTATTGTATCTGTGTACTAAGAGCTATATGTGTAGTCTGTGCACACCATGACCCGTGTTGGTTTTGGCTGCATGTCCACAGTAACAGGATGTTTGTTATCTGACTGTATTGAAGCCAGATCATTCGTAGTATATTACTAGTAGGTGACACCCAACCCTGATGCTGATTACTTTATCTTTATATATATACAAATGCAACACTCACTTTGCAAACAAGCTTCATACATGAGGACACATACAGTTGAAGTTTTAAAACATCTAACAACATTTGAAAGAATCAACATGCCCTTGCAGGATGACAAGAAGAAGAAGAAGAAGAAGAAGACGAAGAAGCAGAAGAAGAAGAACAAGGATGAGAAGAAAGAGTACGGCTGGGACAGTGTTAGCATATCTGGTAAGTGGAACACAGCATTTCTCATTTGCATTGTGAAACTGGTTCACGTTTTTAGATACTGTATCAAGTCCGGTGAGGATAATGCATTTCCAGGCTCTGTGCATTCTCCTTTATGAAATCATGTATATTGCATATCATAATGTGTTGTGTGTCGTTATGTTACGTTTGATATGTACGCTTGTATTCCAAAATCTTAAACAATCATTTCTAATGTTCATTCCATCTTGTCTGCTGCCGTTTAACATAACGTAACGTAGAGTTTTCCCTGCTTGTCTCTACGACATGTAACGTTAGACAGCCAATCATAAACATTATTAAATCTTGGTAGAAGCATGCTGCATGCTTTTTTTGTTGTTGCATTTTTAGGCCTTTATTGACAGGACAACTGAAGACATGAAAGGGGAGAGGGGGGGGGGGGGGGTGACATGCAGAAAAGGGCCGCAGGTTGGAGTCGAACCTGGGCCCGCTGCATCGAGGAGTAAACCTCTATATATGGGCGCCCGCTATACCAACTGAGCTATCTGGGCGCCCGTGTGCTGCATGCTTATTGGCTCACTGACGCTGATGAGATTTACTCCTTTGGTATTGAAATTGGATATTGAATAATGAGACATTTTTCAATACTTTAGAGGCAATTCGGTCGGTGCCTAAAAAGTATTGAATTCGGTACCCAGCCCTACCTGACCCACAGAATTACACATTTTCTGGTCATAATGGAGTGACAGTTTAAGTATACGGTGACACAAAAGAGAGTGAGCAACCACTTGGGTTGTCATTCAAGCTTTGACATGCACTTTCTGATATTTATTAACGCCCATATGGTCATTTCCTACAGTAGTGAAATAATAGTCTGTGTTTGCAGACTCTTAATGAAAACCTCATTACTCAGATTATAATTTATTGTTTAGTATGTAATTTAGAAGACTGTTTTTGTCAAAAAAGTTGACAGAATTATATTAAATAATATTCACAACTGCATTATTGTTCTATTCTGCAGCAGTGATGCTATGTGATCTAAATCCACTATTTTATGATATAGATATCTGTCAGCTGACAATGCATGGAACTTTTTTTTTATTTTTTATCTTTCTATTAAACAGATGCTTTCCATTTTAACATGCGTAATGTTTTCAGCTCCTGACGGCCAAATGGAAGAACGGTATGCAGAAGGTCTGAAGATGAGCCAGGTAAGAGAGAACTCAAACAACCTCCATTTAAAACATGCTGTTTGCTGTTAAACTTGTCATTATAGACTTTCTGTCCTTTTCTTGCTTCAGGATTTTGACTCATCAGATGACGAGAACGACAAGAAGAAAGAGAAGAAGAAGAATAAGGACAAGAAGAAGAAGAAAAAGAAGAAGAAGGTATGTACACGTTTCCCATAATACAGCAGATTATTCAACAATAACTGTTTTATTAGACTACTTAATGAAAACAATGAAACATTAATATATGAATTACACTTTAAACCTTTTTGTTATTAACTATCTACCGTACTTCTGTCTCAGGATTCTTCCTCATCTGACAGTTCATCCTCCGACAGTGAGGATGAAAAGAAGAAGAAGAAAAAGAAGAAGAAGAAGAAGAAAAAGAAGAAGAAGGTATGATTTATCTGATACTCTACAGTTATAATATTGCAAATATATTGGGTGTCTGTTCTACCTCTGTGCAATGATCTAAACTGATATGTTAATTGTTTTGTTTCTCTTTCAAAGGCCTCCAGCTCCTCTTCCTCAGATAGCTCTTCGTCATCCTCCTCTGACAGCGACGACGACAAGAAGAAAAAGGACAAGAAGAAAAGGAAAATGAAAGACAAGAAAAAGGTAAAGCAATGTGAATTTGTTCAACTGAGCTTGCTTCTGAGTATTAACATTTTTTTGTGTAAATTAGGAGGAATTTGCAGAAAGTATACAGTAACACATTAACAATTACAATGAATCATGTAATGTATGTTTCCTAGCCAATGACATCATTGTGTAATAAAAGTGTTGCTGAATAAATAATAATAATGTCTCACCCATTGTTGCATCATTGGCAAACAGATTTATCTATGACAATTATACTATTTCTTTTGATTGACATAGGATTCCAGCTCTTTACCACCATCTTCATCTTCTGACAGTGATAAAGAGAAGAAGAAAAAGAAGAAGAAGGATAAGAAAAAGAAGAAGAAGGATAAGAAAAAGAAGAAGGATAAGAAAAAGGTAAAATTCCTTTTTCTTTAAAAAAAAAAAAAAGCCTGAAGGTTTTCAGGTCAGGATTGAAGCTGCTCATCACGTGAAACTCACAATCCATTTCACTCATTGTAGAAATGCGGTCAGATCAGTCAGGTCACTTTTTTCTTTTTTCTTTTTCTGCATACAGGACGCTTTTCATTATGTTATGCACCAAATATGAACAGTATCTACATTTGGGTGTGCTTACTTTGTAATAAGAACATATATTGCGTATCAGCTATATTCAAATTGTGTTCCAATGAATGGGTCTGTAGACTCTGATTTTTTTATGATCCGTCATGTTGTACTTGTGTGTACTGTAAACATCTCTGCATACAGTGTGTGGGGACATACAGGGTGCAGTATATAAAGTAAGCCTGAGCTTGACTGTATTTGTGATGTTCCACAGGATGAAGAGCAGAATGAGCTCTGCAGTGCTACTGCTCTTTTAGCAATTGGTGAGTATTTCTATATAATACATATAAATCAGAACTGTAATTGCAACCAGACCTGTTGATGTGGTTGATGCAGTACTGCTGGACTCCTCTGCAGATGGTGAGCTTGCAGGACCATGTGCCGACGGAGATAAAAAGAAAGATGAAGTTGCTGACAAGGTGAAATACTCACACGCACTGAATGCATGCAACACATGTATGCACAAATCCACCGGAAATCATTGGGGTTTTTTTTGTCACGCCAGGCCAAGAAAGAGCTTAAAGCAACGGAGGAAGGCAAACTGTCCTCTGGATCAGCAGGTATGTGGGCTACTGAGAGGCTCTTGAACAAATCAAGCAGAGGTTGGAGGCTTGGAAAAAGTGTTACTGTTTTGGTTGTAATGGTGTTTCCTGTCCAGCAGGGGGAGCAAAGGCATTCCCTATTGGTATTGAGGAAGGCCACCTGAGTGATGATGAGGGAGAAGGAGGGGAGGAGGAGGAGAAGGATAAGGAGAAGAAGAAGAAGAAGAAGAAGAAGAAGAAGAAGAAGATGAAGAAGAAGAAGAAAAAGGTGATCACGATATGTGAATGCTGCTGTAAAGAGAATGCATTGGTCTCTACTCCCTTTAAACAAAATAGAAATGAATGCAGCTTTTTCAATGGGTTTTACAGTTGTCATAGTGCATCATCACCACTGTGTAATATAGTTATGTTACAGGATATTCAAGATCAGAATTCACAGTGATGTAAAAAAAAAAAACAGACAGGATTCTGATTCATCCTCAGACAGTGATGAGGACAAAAAAGACAAGAAGAAGAAAAAGAAGAAGGTAAAGGTATACAAATAGCTGTAGATGTTATTGTTTTTAAATTGCATCAGACATATAAATAGGCCTTCACATCTTATGTTGCCTTTTTGTATTTTAACGGCATACGGTGAATTTAGTTTATTTGTACAAAACCGATGAGTGTTTCTGTGTGCAGGCTGAGTGAATAAAAAACTCCCAATTGTCCATAAGTGAGAACGTGAGTGTGTCTTTCTCATTGGATTATGATGTGGATATCATATCATTGTGAATATTTGTATTTGATTTGATCTACAGGACTCCTCCAGCTCCTCTTCTTCATCTGATAGCTCCTCCTCAGACAGCGAAGATGACAATAAGAAGAAAAAGAAGGTGAAGAACAAGAAGGATAAGCTTTGTGCCTCCTCCTCATCCTCTGATAGTGAAGAGGACAAGAAGAAGAAATATAAGTGGCTGAAGAAGAAGGATAAAGTTTGGGCCTTCTCTGTATATAACACTGCTGTACTTGTGCTACTTAATGTTATTGTATAATCTTTCGGCTTTCTCTCTCCTTACAGGATTCCAGCTCTTCCTCCTCGT
Source organism: Sander lucioperca (assembly GCF_008315115.2). Taxonomy (NCBI): domain Eukaryota; kingdom Metazoa; phylum Chordata; class Actinopteri; order Perciformes; family Percidae; genus Sander; species Sander lucioperca. The sequence goes on from NC_050177.1 coordinate 6,535,655, forward strand.
CTTCGTCCTCTGATAGTGAAGAGGACAAGAAGAAGAAGAAGAAGTGGCTGAAGAAGAAGAAGGTTTGTGCCTTCACAACATCTCTGTATTTAACATTTTTGTACTTGTGCTGTTTAATGTCATTAGGTCATCCTCGGCTCTCTCTTTAAAGGATTCCAGCTCTTCCTCCTCTGATAGTGAAGATGACAAGAAGAAGAAGAAGAAGAAAAAGAAGAAGAAGGAGAAGAAGAAGGTATGTACACGTTTCCCATAATACAGCAGATTATTCAACAATAACTGTTTTATTAGACTACTTAATGAAAACAATGAAACATTAATATATGAATTACACTTTAAACATTTGTGTTATTAACTATCTACCGTACTTCTGTCCCAGGATTCTTCCTCATCTGACAGTGAGGATGACAAGAAGAAGAAGAAGAAGAAGAAGAAGAAGAAGGTATGATTTATCTCATACTATACAGTTACAATATTGCAAATGGTTTCTTAATGAACAAGGATGCACTTCTGTGACTGACTGACTGATATCCTTTTCTAGAAGTCCAGCTCTTCCTCCTCTACCTCGGATAGTGATGATGACAAGGTGAGATCACACACACAAACACACACACACACACCCATAGTGCGTCTCACTATCTTTGTGGGGACTCGTCATTGACAAAATGCATTCCCTAGCCCCTTACCCTAACCTTAACCATCACAACTAAATGCCTAACCTTAACCCTTACCCTCACCCTAACCATAACCTAATTCTATCCCTGATCCTACAACCAAGTCTTAACCCTCAAACAGCCCTTTAACCTTGGGGGGTCCAGCATTTTGGCCCCACAAAGCTGTCCGGACCCCACAAGTATACTGGACTCCCGGTTTTTGGACCCCACGAATCTAGTTAAACAAGAACACACATACACACACACACACACACACACACACACACACACACACAAACACACTAATGTACTTTTCCCTATTACATGAATTATTTATCGGTAGCCAAGTTTACAACGTTAACAGAGATAAACCGCAGCAAAATGCATCATGAGTATTTGTCCTTTTTTGATTTTAGAAGAAGAAGAAGAAGAAGAAAGATAAGAAAAAGAAGAAGAAGAAGGATAAGATGAAAAAGAAGGTGAGAACGTCTCATCTTTTGTTTTCCTGTATTCCTGTTTTTTGGTTGATTATGAGTTACAAAAGTTACAACTTTTGGGGATATTAGCTCCTGGAAATTGACAAAAATGAAGCAGCTGGTCATTGACAACTCAGTGACATTTTCTGCAAAAAACATACTATTGATGATCTTTGGTCAATGGTAGAAAGATTGAAGTGAAACCGCTGAATCACCATGTCAGCGTGCATGCGGGCTGTAATCACTAGACCAACACTTTTTACTTCTCCCAACTCACAACAGAAGGGTACATCACCACTGTGTAATTGCTGCTGTATGAATATCATCATTTTCTGTCCAGGATTCTTCTTCTTCTGACTCCTCCAGTGATTCTTCTAGTGATGACGATAAGAAGAAAAAGAAGAAGGATAAGAAGAAGAAGAAAAAGAAAGACAAGAAAAAGGTAAAACAAAGTCGATGTGTTGTATTTGTCCGAAAAAATAAAAACATAAAAGGCAAAAATAAACACACTTACCATATTTACATCCATCAAGGACTCAGATTCTTCTAGCAGTGATGACGACAAGAAGAAGAAAAAGAAGAAAGACAAGAAGAAGAAAAAAAAGGACGACAAAAAGAAGGTAATGTACAGTAGTGTGTGATAAGAAAACATTTATGCTAATTTTTGTTTAAAACAGATAGATGATAGAGTGTTTCCATGCTTTATATATGAGCAGGACTCCAGCAAGAAAAGTAAAAAGGACAAGAAGAAGAAAAAGGTAATTTACTCATGACATGGGAATAGCATCAGATTATCTAATGTGAAGGTGAAATGACTGAATTTTTTTTTCCTGTTTGGCCTTCAGAGTTCGGGCTCATCAGGAAGTGAAACTGACAAGAAGAAAAAGATTGTAAGTTTGTTCTTAATATAAAAATAAAAATATTATGGGTGATTACAAGCATTACATTGGGTCAAGCTGATATTTTCTCCATCTAAAATGTCCTTTTGTATGGTTAACTTTTTAAATAACAGCGGTTGATTTCATTCCAGGAAAGCCCTGATGGTGAGCAAAGTGGCCTGCCAAAAACGGAAGTTTCAAGCTCAGTTGGTGGCGGCCTTTCAGCTCCCAGTGACAGCTGCTCTAAGACAGGCGGTTCTTCTACTTCTGTCTCCTTCGTGTCACTCCCCTCCAAACCCATGGTGAAGCTGGATCCCCTGAGTCATTCAGCTTTCTCCAAGCCCTCTGTCTCTGGCTCTTTCCTGAGTATGGGAGATAGGGCTCCCATTCGCAGACCTCCCAGCCCCATGGAGTCTCTGATGGCGAACCCAAGGAGGTATGGAGACGGAGCGACCCGTTCCACCTCCCACCTCACCTCTAGTGACATATTGAGAGGCACCAAGCCTTACTAATAATGAGATGTCATAGATCAAAATAGATGTTATGTATTTCTTAAAAAATGATGAAGGATGTTGTGTGATGTGATATGCTCTAATGATGTTCTTACCACCCTGATTTTATTCACAAATATTATGATAAGAGGTTACTATATAAAGATGCATTGTGACATGATGAAACATTTTAAGTTGAGGAAGAAAATTATACCATGATAAATGACTATATATATAGGCGATACTTTTTAATTGTTAAGAAAATGCACATTAGTGGCAGAAATATCAATTCACAATCACATGAAATAATTCAAAATCCTTACTTTGCTGAATAAAACTATGTGATTTTATTTGTTGTGTTTCCTGTCTTAACTTCCTACGCTGCCTTCAGGTACTGCTACATCTCCAGTTCTTCAGGTACAGAGCAAGAACTAACATTATGGCCACTGGAGCTATTTGTTGGCTTTGGATGCAGATGTGTATTGTGCTGGTGTATCTAAATAAAGAGGGGAATGAGAATAAAGCCTCTAACATATGTTTTACTAAAATATGACAGTCTGCAAATGACAGTGTAAACATTTATTACCAGTGAAATACTAACTGGAAACACTTTACAGTGTAAAGGGGTGACCAAGGGTTGCTTTATTTACAGCCTGCACACTACAATAAGGGTGCTTTCTCCCACAACTGTAATACTTTGTCTTGGTGTTAGCATTCAAAATTACATCAGCTGGTAATGACATGACATACAAGCTGTTTTAGGTTCTCTAACATCAGTTTTCATTGTTAGATGGACCTACAGTCTATGGATGGACCCTACATTGTATCCCAAAGTATACACTTTTCCCCAGTATTTTATCATCATCAAGAACATCTCCACATAATTGAACAGCAACAGCTATAGTCACACCCTTCTCCCCAGGCTTAGCCTTTTATCCAGCAGCAACAATAATCCATCTTTAAAAATGATAATATTGTAATTTCCCAAATATATGTAGTACGCACCTACAGTAAGTGCAACTTGTTTACAATGTGTGCTGCGTCATACTTCTACTCAGTGGTGTAACGTTAGTGGTAGCTGATGTGGTGGATGTAGCCTACTACTACTAGGTACATGGGTTATAGGTTGCTTGTCATAGGAAGTAGCTAACTCTGCTATCTCCGCCTGTACTTAGAACGTAGCATGAGGACATTAGCCTACATAAAAATGAATGTTTAACCCATAGACTGTAAAATTAAGGTTTGACCCAGCGGGGCAGTGTTTGTATGACGTGTTTACGTCACGTGGTTTAGGTGCGGTTAATCTGTTTCCGCTGTGAGGAAAGGATAAAACGCAGCCGGTCCCCTCCTTCTTTAGTCACTTGTTTGGGAAAGCGGAACAGAGTCAACAAAATGTCTTTCGACCTGTCGTCAGGTAGGCTCAAAATAATGTTGCTGTTCAGGAGGAAACCTTGAATTAGGCTATAGGTTATATGTTTGTCTCGTTTACTTTAACGGCATTTTTCTTGGTAACTAGAATTGAAGACTAACAGGCATGTTTACCTTAAGTAATTATCCAATGTATGCTTTAGAAACAAAACCAAAATGTGTATCTATATATGTATATGTTTACCATCTGTCTCTTTTGCATGTGTGCAGCTTTAGGTCAGGAAGATGTGGTGAAGAAGGAGGATGCTCAGAAGGATGAGTTTAATTTGCCCTGGCAGAAGAAAAAGGACAAGGACAAGGTAGGATTTTTGTAGGCTACATTCTAACAAAGATGCACAGAGGTGTTCCAGGTGTAGTTCTATATCTATGGTTCCAGATGTAGGCTGAGAAGTAGAATTCAGCAACTTGTGATTGTAGCTGTTTTTTTTTTTTTTTAATACAATAAACTGCAGCCAACACAATTCATACTAAACATCGATTCTTTATGATTACTGGAATCAAACACAATCCTTTAGACTAAACCAACACAATGATTTAACTTTCCCATTTTAAGGAAGGTGGCAAGTCTGACAAAGAGCACAAGTCTGACAAAGAGCACAAGTCTGACAAAGAGCACAAGTCTGACAAAGAGCACAAGTCTGACAAAAAGCACAAGTCTGACAAAGAGCATAAATCTGAAAAATCCAAGGACAAAGACGGCAAAGACCACAAGATGAAGCACAAGAAGAAAAAGGAAAAGAAGGAGGGCAAGAAATCAGGCTCTTCATCCTCCAGCAGTGATGAGGTAGGTGCTGCAGTTAATATTAAGAGACATCTTGCTAATTTAATTTTAGATATAAAATAGTTTTACTCTAGTGAACTGGGCTTTGTTGTGTTGGATGTTTGGCACACTAAACACCCACAGAGCGACTTTTAATAGCCCTCAGTGCTCGGTTTGTGAAGGTGTTCCCACGTTGCACTTCTGTCGTTTTCAAAACCTTTTAATAATAGGTCAGGATGTTTACTGCTACTTTTTTTTTTTTTTTTTTTAACTATTTCCTGTTAGCCTATCCCTTGGGCCATCACAAAGTGATAACAAGCACCCCATACTCTACTGCTTTGTCTCCATGGACCCAAAACACAATTTGTTATGTTAATGTTAATATTAAGGTCTTACAGTTACATAAATAGGCATACAAGCATACAATCTTACAAGGAGTATCCTAAAAAAAAAAGGGGAACGTGGCAAAATAAGATTCTGGGATGTGCTGCCATTCTGTGTCACAATATCAAAAATATATACTGTCCACTTGACAACGTCTTACCAAAAATAATTATTTTCCAGCACTTTATGGGGTGTGTCACTGCCCCAGTTCTCAAATTTAGATACAAATCAGCTAAACAGATAACATCCCTGTCACACCTCATGTCAAAGGTTGGTGTGCACCAGACTAGTGGAACAGGTCTGAGCAGCGGTGCAAGTTCTAATCCGATGTGACGCACATCACCCTCCTGTGTTTTCATTTATAGCTCCCACTTTTAAGTAATAACCCTTGCAGCTGTATTCAGAGGAAACAGATTCTGAACATGTTGATCACATTTGTATGAATATGTTTTTTCATGCAAATGCCTAAGCAAGAGAACCAAGCCCAGGGTGTGGGAGAAGGGGAAACACGTCAGAAAGGGGCGTCATAAAGGAGCTGTTGTCTAATCGCCTTCATGAAAGTGAACACCCTGCAGTCATACCGGTCATGGTCCGACTACACCTCATAACATCCCTGCATGAATGCAATGAATGTCATTTTGGTTTGTTACGTCTCGTGCTGCTGCCACAATGATTCATCCATTAAAGATACAGAAGGAGCTGTGGCATTTAAGATCTTCTTTAAAAAAAAAAAAAATGGGTAACACATTAGAATACAGTTTACAGTGCAAATATTTGTACTAACACAGTGTATCGTACAGTCTGGAAAAAGGAGGTCACAATCTGGGAACTTAATTTATAAGGGAAGATTACACAGGGTGCTGCTCGTTGTTGTTGTTTTTGTTGTTGTTAATGAGTTCTTAAAGTACAAATGTTTTTTTATGATAAGGTTTCCACAGTAAAGCCGAAGCTAGGAGTGTTTATCTAACAGCTAAGACAGGTGTAGATGATTTGATGTCCTTCCACTGTGTAACTATCAAACTGTGACACTACAGTTATTGAAAAACCTTACTTAAGAGTGATTCAAAAATTAAAATATGATACGATGAGCTTTTTTATATATACATACTGTAACTTTCAAATTGAGCATGTCTCTTCTAACTGTAAAACAATTTCAACTTGTATCCAAAACTGAGCAGTCCTAATGCCAAAACCACAAGCAATCCTAATCTCTATACGCTACATGTATCAGAATCAGAAAGAGATGTATTGCCAGGTAAGTAGCACTTACTAGGTTGGAGGTGCATACATAAAAACAATAATGTAAAATAAACTAACTACAGAAACAAATAAAACATACATATAACTATTGTTATATACATATACTGTAAAAGAGTTTGCCCTTTCTGCAGTAACAGCATTGTCCTTTTTGTCACTTTAGGAATGATGCTTCCTGGGGGACCGGACTGGTCGGTCTCTTATGAGCTTGTCTGTTGACAAAATGAGTGTGTGGTTGAATGTGCAGTAGTACCAACTTTTCTTCCTGTCCTTTTATTGGTGTCACCGAAACATGCTGGTCTTGTGTAAAGAAATCTGCTGATTCAATAAAGTAAATCTTCTGTCAACAAAATGCCTGTAGTTTTTATTTTCCCATTAAGTCCTCTGTCAAGTAAAGTGTTATTTCTGCACTACAAGAAGGCATTGTTATTTATTTTTAAGGTCAGTTAAAGTTAAAAGTCCAAGATTAAAGCTGTTTTATTTTCAAGAATACAGAAAATATAGTCAGTGTTGTTTGTCATGGTAATTGATTGAAATCAATTGTGTTGAAAGGACAAGAGAAATAAATTATCTTTTTATAAGAAGAATAAATGAATTAAAAAAATATCGTTGTCAGATAAATATAGTAAAATGTGCAATGTTTCACTCTGAAGTGTAAAATGGAAATAAAGTAAAGAACCAGTACCTGAAAATTGTGCATGAGTAAATATGAGTTAATTCAGATTCCATCCATGCAGTGAAAACACTGTGTTGGTCCAGGTTGAACTGTTTAAACAACTAAATGATCCTACATCACATGCAATTTGAAGATGTAGTTTTTGGATATAAGAGATTGGGATTGGGTTGGCTGTTTTTAATACATAATTAAAATAGTCTTAGATGAATATAAAAAAAATAATTGTTAGTTGGACCCCTTAACAGAAGCTCATAAGTAAAACACAAAATCCAAATTAATGGGTAGCCAAAAATGAAAAACTATTTCAACACATGCTATTAAGTCCTATAAAAGGGGTATGGATCAAACAAAACCTCATACATGTAGTGAGCAATTATGTTGTAGATCATATTTTTTCTCACACTGCTTTTGTTCTGTCTCAGGTTCAGTTTTCCCTGTGCCGTGTGTGACACTATAGATTCTCATTCTGCTCTGCATCCATACATCAGTACAAATACCTGTTAATTATATTATTGCTGTTAAAGCTTCAGTGCGTAACTTTTTGATATTAATGAACGTCCGTTACATTCAAGCCATTGCCAAATGAGTTGCTAAAAAGCTAATCAAGACTGTCAGCTCCAGACAACTCTCTCTGTATTTCTCAGTATGGCTATGTTCAGAAGATTGTGGCGTCCGGTGACTTTCCCGCGCAGAAACTCAAGTGAAGATAATAACCTCTTCTGAAGAGTCCATGTGTTGTGTTTCTTAATCCTCCGTGTCCTCCTTGGCTACGGTGCGCAATCACATAAGGCTTGTATCAGGTGGACACGCTGACAGTTTTGTTGTCATTACTTAGAATTCCTCATGGGGGCCGCAGGAACTACGCACTATAGCTTTGAAGTAAAGCCAAATTATAATGTTTCTTTCTTCTAAAATACAGTAAAATATCACAGAATTTGATGTTTTTTGGACCAGAAACAACACTGAACATCAACAGTACATTACCATATGATTTGATAGCATTGTGCAGTTGTTTAATGTTACCAGAAGTAAGGGAGAGACAGAAGCCACCTGCAACTATCAACCGATAATCATTGCTCATCCTTCTTTCTGGAATCAAACAAAAAGATCAGTATGTTAAGACAAATAAATATGTTTGGATATTTTGTTACCTAATTTGTGACTAAGGTTAATTTCTTTTAGTGTATTTTGCTGCAGTAGTGGAGGAGATTTTTTTTTCTGATGGTTTACAAATTAAAGCAACCTGTGGTGTTGTACTATTTATGCGAGTCAGGACCCATTTCCTGCACTCTCCATGTTGGAGACCATTGCCATTCTTATTAGAGGTTTCTCATAAAACAGACTTTGATTAAGAAATGAATAGAGTTTTAAGTGTGCAGCATGAAGCAAATCTGTCATCAGGTGACACCAGAGATCTCCTTCAGGTATTCTGTAACTAACAGCAAACAGAGTCAATCACGTGACATGACAAACAAGCTGTTCTACATTCTCTAACCTGAGGGTCATTGTTAGATGTAGAGTACACACTGTTTCCTAATAGTAGCTACGAACAGCTATAAAATAGAGTCACATTCTTCTCCAGGCTTAGCCTTTTATCCACAACAATAATAATAATAATAACACTATTATAAAAAATAAAAAGTACATATTAAAAAAAGGTTAACATTTTACTTATTTTTGTTAAGAGAAGATATTGTGTAAGTATGTCAGAATTTTGAAAGGTGGAAATACTTTACTAGACATGTTGATTTATTCATTACCAAAAAGAACTTTTAGGACTCAATAACGAATTAATATTTACTTATTACTTATGTTCGATGTAAAACACAGCATGGTCATCAAGAGAGTGAAGAAAGAGTTGAAATCACCTGGATCAGCTAACATTAAAATGCTATTTACACATTAATGCAGAGGTGGGTGTTATATATTAAAACACTGAAATGGGCCGTTCTGCATAATAACTACTTTTGATACAATATGTATATTAAATATATCATAGCATCAACAGTCATACCATTACCTCAAATTATTCACACTCTGCAATAATGTGCCCTATTCAGACTTACCACTGTGCAGGTTTGTAATATCATTCTTAACTTTCAATAAAAGTGAATGTTTAACCTAGAGGGAGCGGTGGTTAAGGGGCGGGGTTATGTTAGGTGATATGGTTTAGGTGAGGTGTATCTACGTATGTTACCTGTGTGTTTGTGAGTCTCTGTGTTCACTTGTTTGGGAAAGCGCACAAGCAGGAGTCACAATGGATTGCGGTAGGCTCAAATTCACATTGATTGCATTTAGCCTTATTGTTTTACCTTGAATGTTAATGTTTATCTCTATTGACTTTAACAACATTTTTCAAATCCTGGTAACTGGAATTTAAAACTAACAGGTAATTTTAGGTCAGATGTTTCAGCTGACAGCTTAATTATTGAATGAAACGTGTGCTTTGGAAGCACAATTAAAATGTGTAAACAAAGACATTCAGCAAGATGTATTTGTACTCTTGCTGTGTAAAGAGGTTGCTTTTGTGCTCAGATTCACAAAATAATTCTGATTGTTATATCACATATTATCTAACCTGATACTTCATCTTTTTCATCCTAAACAGGTTCAAAGAAGAAGGATAAGGTAGGACTATGTGTATTCTATCAAAGATGCTTAATAGTTAATAAGTGAATCTACTTGTGATTCTAGCCAAGTGGCTCTTGTCAGGGTAGATTCAAAAACTGATATTAAAAAGTTGCTTCTCTGCTAAATCTGTTTAATCTGTGCACTTTTGCTGCCAGCTAATTGGGCACAATACACCGCAGCTAACACAGTTCTTACTTTACATTGATTCATTGGGATTACTGGAATCAAACGCAATCCTTGAAGACTAAACCAACATAATGATTTATTCAAAGTGAACGTTTGCCATTTTTCAGGGAGAGTGCAAAGACAAGTCTGGAGGTAAGGACAAGTCAAAGAACAAAGATGGCAAAGACCACAAGATGAAGGACAAAAAGAAAAAGGAAAAGAAGGAGGGGAAAAAATCAGGCGACTCATCTTCATCCAGCAGTGACGGGGTAGGCCCAAATGTGCCAGTTCATTCTGAGATGTCTCTTGCTGATCACATATTTGACATGCAATAAATTGCAGCTCAACAGGTACCTGTCACAGCTCTTGTCAAAGGTTGACGCCTGTAGAACAACCAAAACAAGTCTTAACAGCAGTGAAAGTTTTAATCAGATGTGACGCAACCACAACCGCCTCTGTGTGTATGCGTTTTTTATTTAATTATAGCTCTCATGTGAAAACCTTCCAGATCTGCAGATTTGTTTTTATTTATTAACCTGCAGCCAAACTCTGAGCAACTTCTACTATCTCTTCACCTATGTTCCACCTAAATTCCTTTCACTTTGTTGTAGTTTTATTCAGAGGAAACAGAACATGTTGGTCACATTTGTATGAGTAAGGTTTGTCCATGCAAATGACTGAAACAAAAGGGAAACAGGTCAGATAGGGGAGTCATAAAGGAACTGTTGTTGTATAATCACCTCCATGAGAGTGAACACCCTGCAGTTATACCTGTCATGGTCTAACACTCCCTAACATTTCTGCTCCAATTTTGGCGTTTGTTACGGCTCATGCTGCTGCCACAAAGAATCATTCATTAAAGATACAGAAGGAGCTGTGACACTTGAGATGTTCTTTAATAAACCATGTATCCTTTCTGCAGTAACAGCATTGTCCTTTTTTGTCATTTCAGGAATGATGCTTCCTGGGGGACAGGACTGCTCTTAGTCTATTATGATGTTATCTATTGACAAAATGACTGTAGTAGTTCTTTTTGTTCCTGTCCTTTCATTTGTGTCATGAAAACATGGTCTTGTGTAAACAAATCTGCTGATTCCTAGAAATAAATGTTCCGACAACAAAATGCCTGCAGGTTGTTTTTTTCCCTCAACTTCTTATGTCAAGTAAAGTGTGTTTTCTTCACCGCAAGATGGCATCGTTATCTATTTTTAAAAGTCCAAGTAGATAAAAACACAATTTCACAAACAAAAAGAAGATTTCAAGATTTATATTTTAAGAATACAAAAAAAAACATAGACAATGTTTTTGTTTGTCATTGTAATTGATTTAAATCAATGTCGTTGAAATGACAAAACAGAAATAATAATAATAAAAAGAAATCAATTAATTGTATTTCATTTAGTCTCTTCACATGGATGTGTGGAATTGTTAAATAGCTCGTTTGAACTGAAACTATTGAAAATTGAAAACCTTGGTCCTCAGTGAATGTGTAATGTCTGCAGAGTGCTTCATTTGACCTGAGTGGAAACTATCAGCAGGTATCAGTGGACCAGAGGTGGAAGTATGTGAAAGAAGCAATAAGAATACTCACATACAGAAGTATTGCATTTCATTTTTTTCAAGTATTATCAGCAAACAGTACTTAAAAGTATCAAATAAAGGTTCTCATGCATTTCTTCCTGTTGTCTGACATGTTATAAAACAAACAATACTGCATTGATTAATCAAGACACTAATTAAAAACTAAAAGCACTTAAATAAAACTGAAAAGAATCGTTAGTTGCAGCCTTAAACATAACCTCGTAAGTAAAAGACAAAATCAAACAGAACAAAGTACAAAGTCAAGATAATGTGGCAACATATGCTATAAAATAAAAAAGGATTAATGCTTCAACAGAACCTCGTAGCTACATGTGTAGGAATGTAGGCTAATATATTTAGAAAATATGTAAAATACGATTTACCACTGTGCAAGTTTATGTTGATAAGTGTGGAAGTGGGAGATTAGCAATGTGCAGTGTGCATAGAATTCTGATGTCTCCGCCTGCACTTGAAAGCAGCTTCTGGTGGTTGGGGGCCGTGATTTATTTGAATTGTTCATCCAATTTACCTGTGTGTGAGTCTGTGGTTAATTGTTTGGAAAGCGCACAAATATACAATGTCTTTCAGTCTGGATTTGGGTTGGCTCAAATTCACGTTGATTGTATTTAGGAGAAATACCTTGAAATATAATGTTTGTTTCGTTGATTTCAACACAATTTTTTAAGTCTTTTTAACTGGAATTGAATACCGACAGGCATTTTTAGGGCAGGTTTTGCACCGGGAAAATTAGATAACTAATGTAGCCTATGCTTTAGAAACAAAAGTAAAATGTGTAAACAAAAGACAAATGACTGCAGTAGTTCCTTTTCTTCCTGTCCTTTCACTGGCGTAGGAAATGTGCTGGTCTTGTGTAAACAAATCTGCTGATTCCTAGAAATAAATGTCCACAAAATGCCTGCAGGTTGTTTTTTTCCATCAAGTTCTTTTGTCAAGTAAAGTGTGTTTTCGTCACCACAAGATGGCAGTGTTATCTATTTTTAAGGCCAATCACAGTTTAAAGTTCAAATATATTAAAGCAGTTTTATTGTCAAGATTGAAATTTTTACATATACTGTATGTGGTGGAATTTCCAGAAACACCATGTTGTGGTAAGATGAGACAAAGGGAAAACATAGTCAACATCAGTTCATTCCTAGGTCACAGGTCAGGGAACGAGAATATTTGACCAGTCCCCAATGACCAAACCTGTTCATGAATGAATACATGTTTGCGTCTCTATAGATCGAGGGAGTCTAGGCAGCTGCATGGTAAGGGAATATTTTGTTTTAGGACTTTCTCCTTTTGGAGGTGGGTGGAAACAGGGTAAAGAGGCCTGCCACAATTTAACATACATCCCAGAGAGAGAGAGACTCAACTAGGTGAACTTTAGGTGAGCATCTTTTGTTTTGGCACCATCAATATCTTGGCATAACAAACTTGACAGCTTGAGCGAGATGTTTAAGCATCTGGGGGAGACACAAGAACCTCAGAGTTTGGGACGGCACTACACGAAAACACATGGTGGTTAAACTATACTGTCTGCCTAAATTTCTCCTCGATCAAGTTCAATAAATGCTTCTGTATAAGTCATCAAAGTCTCCCGAACCTTCATGTATCTAGAAGTCAAGCTGCTCCTGAGTTTCTCTATAACACTGTTTACATATTGACAAAAGAAAATATAGATCATGTTGTTGTTTGACATTGTAATTGATTTATATCACTTTTGTTGAAATGACAAAATGGAAATAGAAAAAAATATATATAAAGTAAATGAATTGTCTTTAATGTAGTCACTTCACATGGATAAGTGTCAAATTCTTTTGGACTAAAACTATTGAAAATTGAAAACCTTGGTCCTTAATGAATGTGTAATATCTGCAGAGTTCTTTGTTTGACCTGGTTGGAAACTATCAGCAGGTATCAATGTACCAGAGGTGGAAGTATTTAAATCCTTTACAGAAGTAAAAGTAACAACAAAAATAATCCATTTACATAAATAAGTTCTTCATTTAAATTTTCACTCAAGTAAAAAGTAAACACAGAAGTAAAATGTAAAGTATCCAGTAAACGTACTGATTATGCAGAATGACCCTCTGCAGTGTTAATATTAGCCTATATATAAAAATACACAATGCACTAAAAGGATCACTCGTTTACCTAACCTGACATCAGTATTCAAGTTGTCGTGAACTCCGGACTGTCGGTACAAGAGAATTACGACATTTAGCGTTGAGGATCTCCTTCACGTCTTTTGAATCTTGTATGGGGCTGCAGAAAAAAGACACATGGAGCGTTTTCAGAGAGGAATCAATAATAAATCAAACATGCATCTTTCTGGGGCTGCTGAAGAAACCAAATTTAACCCATCCATCATGCTCAAACCTTTATTTTATTTTTAGGAAATATTGATTGGAGAAATGAGTGGATGATTTACAACATTTTCTTTCAAGTTTTATTTATGCCAAAAGGGTGTCTATTTTCAGAATGGCATAGCTTTTCCATTCTTTTTACATATTTCCTCACTGTTGTACATTGTCATGACATTGTACATTTGCTTGTTTGATTTTTTCTTGCTTCTGCCATCTGACTTAGCACATCACTTGTATCCTTTGCATGTCCATGGCTTTTGGTAAATGGAAATGGCACAGAGCAGTTCAGGTGCAATCACCAGCCATAAAATTGCTATAAAACCCTAAAAGAAATGCATGCAACCACAGCATGTTGGCATGAACAGAAACGATTAATCGATTAGCAGAAAATTAATCAGCAACTATTTTGATATTTATAATCATATATGCCCATTTTTAAGAAACATACCAAATGTTTTCTGGTTCCAGCTTCACAACTGTGAGTATTTGCAACTTTGTAATAGTCAAGTGAGGATATTTAGGATTTGGACTGTTGGTCAGACATAACATGCCATTTGAAGATGTAACTTTTGGCCTTAGGAAATTGTTATTTGTAGTTTTGCTGTTTTCTGACACACTATACATAAACTAAAAGCAGCCTAAGACTATGCATCAGCACATTTCTGGCACACACAGAACCTCATACATGTACTATACAGTGTAGTGTCCCAGAAGTCATGCTGTAGATCATGTTTTGTCTTCCACAGTGCTTTTGTGTGCTCCTTCAAACTTTTAAGCTCTGACCCAGTACACTGGATGTTGTTTTCCCTCTGATGCAAATTTCAATGCAATATCACAAATGTTGTATGACCTTCTCAGAGATTGAGCTGAGGGTGCATGTGAGAAAAAGTTGAAAGTTCTGGCACAAGGAGAAAGTGAGTGAGAGATGAATAAAGAGAGGGCTGTGAAGGCCTCTGGGCATCCTTAAGATCCTCTAACTTGTACCTTATTTGTCTGCAGTGACAGCTAAACATCTGTGAATTTCTGCCAACAGCTTCTAGGCAGAAGTGAGAATGGAGGGATGGAGAGATGCATGTGTAGAACACTGCCCCCATCACATCTTTGCCTTTGAATTTTCCTTTCTCTAAGTATAAAAATCAAATTAGGGAAGAAAATTCAAAGAATACTTCAGTCACAATGTTTCTCTTTTGATGTTCAGATGTTTTTTTTTAGCTAACAAACTGCTCTACTCACAGATACTGTGAGGTAGAAAAGATATAAGCAGCTATTTAGTGCTGAGGTGAGCTATGTGTGATCAGTGGATCAGCGTGATCAGAGGCCTGAACACAGGTTGTTTGATGCACTCTCCTCAGCTGCTTCTTTTAATCACTGAGTAGTTCCTTTCAATCTTCAATCACTTCTAACAGCTGCATTGCTGTTTTGCTACACATTTACATGCAATGATTTGATTCATTAGGTAATTCAAAAGTAATTTTGTCTTTCCCACACTTGCACACACAGTTTATCTGCAGTGCAGTCTGTGTTGTGTGTGTGCTGTGTCTGTTTCTCTTGTTGCATCTAATGTGTGACAGACTTTGACTGAGTGAAACACTCATCTGTGTTGCAGCGACACTGCACTGATATTTACATTACAAATTATGAAAATAACTCTGAATGTAGGGCCTAATATAGCAACAACGATCAAAGAGGCTGATGAATTGTAGCACAGGCAGAATATTAAAATCATTTCCACTCAGCAGAACTATGCAGCCCTTTGTTTATCATATTAAAGTATTGATTATTGATTGTAGGCTACTTATTATTTATTACAAAATGTTAAAAGTTCCACTTATCTAGGTAGGCCTAAGTATGCACATAGAATCATGAATACCAAAATATAGATGCTATTCTATTCTGTTATTCTATCTTATTTTATTCTATTCTAGTCTATTTTGCGCTTATATATTGTGATCTACCCTATCTATTCTATCTTATTCTTTTCTATCTTATTTTACCTTATTCTATTCTATTCTATTCTATTCTGTCGGTCGTTCTGTCATCGCACCGCAGGAGGGCACGGATGTCTCTCTCGCTCACGTCGGCGTCAGCGGTCTCCCAGCAACAGCCGGGCTTGAGCTCATTTCAATCACCTGCTGCTGAGCGCCGTCAAGCCGCACAGACACACTCAGACTAAAACAAGAAGCCAGGTGGATTTTACCTACAAAATAAAAGCACTCTGAGTTCTGGTGTATTTCTGGCAGTCCCATTCATTGTAGGCCTATTTAAGGCTTATCCAGGCTGACTATACTGGATAGTGTCTTCAAGACTACTGAACAGTGGTGTGGAGTAAAGTGGTGTGTTGTTATCTTGGATTGGATGGTTTTCATTTTAAACTGAATTGTTTGTTAAAGAAAGTTTTAGTGACTTCACAAAATGATTTCACCAATTTCATACTCTTTTTTTTTTTTTTTTCTTACACTTTTTGCTTTCCTTTTATTGTCGAGAATTAACTTTTTAATGCAGAATAGTGTAGGGAGTACACTAGAGGAGAGGAGTGAAGTGGTTCAACCCTGACTAACGGACTGACCCTCTGTCCTTAAGCCACTTCGTAACTAGGCTTGTTTTCACAGCGCTTCGGAGGAAAACGTCCAGTGGGCTTTTTATTTTGAAAAATATCAACAGGAAGTCGTGTTGTTTCCAATTCTCTTTGAATTGCACCCTGGTCAGCTCAGCTACAGCAGAACAGACGAGAAACCATGGAGCGCAACAAGACGCGTTGGAGAGACTCACCAAGCGGACGGGTAAAGTGCCAGTTTCTGGTCTGTTTGTAAGTCACTTTCAGCGACAGCCGGCAGATTTTTGTTCACCAGCAGGTGTACATTGAGTTGTACCAAGTGTGCGTAAATTGACTGGAGAAGTCTAGGAAAGAAAACAGTATTGGAGTGACCAGCAGCTACCAAAGAACAGGAGGAGAGGAGGAAGTAAAAAAGCGCCCGAAGGAGAGACGAGTGCCCGTTGGATAGAAATGCTCTCTGTGTTGTTTTCTCCACACATTTCACGTTGTTTTAGGAAAATGTCGCTGGTCTGCGCTGCGTAAAATCCCGGACTGCATTCATGCCACATGCCTTGAGAAGGAACAGTTAGGCTACTTATATTCAAAGGAAATTGTGAGCGGAGCTGAGATTTAATAAAGAAGGAGGCACTGGGCTACAACTGAGAACCAGTCACTGAACAGTTACGAACCATGGTGAAGTTTCATAACTCGGACCTATGGATAGCCTGGATGGTCATTTTCTGCATGGAGGGTAAGTTGTGTGACACTCGGAAACTTGTCCTATCCTCAACTACAAGCACAATGCACACTGTACACAGACAATACTATAATAATAATACTACTACTAATAATAATAATAATAATAATAATAATAATAATAATACAATATACCTAATAATAATAATAATAGGTTATAGAATAAATATTTCAAAAGGCTTAGCCTACATCTTCTATCACGTGTACAAATCATCATTACAATACATCTGCATCAGTAGGCTACTGCAAAAACAGATGTATTTGGAATTAAATAGTGCCACGGGCTCATCCTCTCCTCTCCAAGAGCGCGTGCTACATTCATTTGACCCCCCACCCCCCCTCTCCTTAAAACTGCATGTTTGGATCAGGTTGACAAATCCCCGGCATTTCCACAAAAACTAAAGCACCGATTTAGGATGACTTTTTCCCAGTACTCGCCATGTCATCTCTCCCAAAAGCACTTTTGATTGTGCACATCTTAACCATAATGCGCCCTGCCGTGCCTGATATCGCCTTTGCGCGTCTTACACAACATAAGGTCTACATACTGCTTTTTCAAACGGTTGCGCTGGTACCACTATGTGCTCCTACAATTATCCTATGGGGAAGTATGTGTGTGTGTGTGTGTGTGTGTGTGTGTGTGTGTGTGTGTGTGTGTGTGTGTGTGGTACTTAATAGCAAGTTTGTTGGTCTTATCTTTCTAAGTCCAATTGTTTTATTAGTAATCCAACAATACTGCTATTGGGAGTGGATGCAAGTTTGTTTGTTTATGTTGGCTCATTGTTGTACAATATAATAGCCATGGAATATTGAAAATGACACTTAAGTTGTCTGTGATATTTGTTAAGTTTCCTGTAGTTCGGGGAAAGCATTTAGGAAATAAAATTCAAAATTTACAAGAATAGAAATACCAATATTAATGACACAATAAATGAGCATTATTTTTAAATGTATTAATGCAACTACGATGTATAAATAAAGATGTTTAAAATGCATTGTTAAATATGAAATAGCAGTAATGCACGAGTTTATGAAACTTTTTTCACATAGCATACACATCTTTATTTGAAAAATAGCAAAGCAGAGCAGAAAAATCCTAGAAAATGCCAACCAAGTCTCCTTGGAGCCTCATGTCAGGATACAAAAAGCATTTCCACCTAACCATAAACACACACACACACACACACACACACACACACACACACACACAGAGACACCAGCCTGACATGTCAATTTGGACAGAACAATTGTGTAAGATTGAATTTAGTCCTGATTACCCAGGTGTTTCACTCCACTGCTCACTTGTTTCGCTATATACCTCTGGAGTGAGTGGATGTACTGTGTCTTGTCGGCTTTACTCATTGTTACACACACACAAACACACACACACACACACACACACACACACACACACACACACACACACACACACACACACACAAACTTATTTGATTTGACCAGTCTGACCTTTTGTCTAATAAAATGGTTTGACATAAACAATTGTAGATTGAGGCCACTCTGTATTTGCCTCCCAAAGTCATTCACATGTCCATCCAATTAAAAAAAACATCAGCCATTGCCAGTGTTGGGAAGGATACTTACAAAACGTATTCCGTTACAGAATACAGAATACATGCCCAAAAATGTAATTTGTAACGTATTCCGTATTCTGAATACTTTGATTACTTCCACATTGAATTGCATTTTATAAGTGTAGGAATGCGGCCATCAAATCCTGCTTACTAAACAGGTCTATTCTGGTGTGTTCTTCTGTTCCAACTGGCTGAATGTGTACCTGAACAAGCAGATAGATTTTTGTATTTGTAGTCCCGAACTGCATACTACAAAAATCTAACCGCAGCCTAAGCTACCACAAGCTAATTTTAGCTAATGTTAGCTAGCATGTCAAACGGGGCTAGTCAGTCTTTCAACGACTCTGGGGCTAGTGAAATCAGCACGTAGGAGAATGTAAAGTCGTACGTCAGCTATAAAATAGCAAGGTGACCACTAAAACTACAGCAGACGACTACCCTTGGCTAATTAAAAAAAATAACTTACTTTAAGATGCTTCTTCAAGTTGGAGGTGGAGTAATTTGGATGCTGAAAGGAGGTTGGGTGCTGGCAAGCAGAGGTTGCACTGCACAGTTATATTTCGTTATCCCTGTTCTTTATTTAATGTGAAATGCTGTTTGAATTCCCAAGATAGAAACGCATTCCTGCCCTGGCTCTGTTGTGCCAGTTCCGACTCCATTGTGACTGATCACGCAAATAGATAATTTCGTTTTCATGTTGGGGCTTCTGGGAAATGCATGGAGTTTTAATTTATTTAGAGAGTGAATAAACTCGTGAAACAGAGAAGTATCGTCATGTAATCCATTGATTTCAACATTGTAACTGTATTCTAAATACCAACTACTTAAATTGTAACTGTAACGGAATACAGTTACTCATAATTTGTATTCTGAATACGTAACGCCGGTACATGTATTCCGTTACTCCCCAACACTGGCCATTGCAATGAGTGAATGTTCAAGTCTACAAATGATTTGATAGCAAGAACAAACTGCTCAGCATGTGAGAGCTCAGCAGCTCTATTAACAAGCCAGCTTGTTCAGAAGAAAACTGCCTGCTCTGGACTCAATTTTTCTTTTCTTCTCTTGCGTCTTGGTGGGGAGCAGCCAGTGTTTCTATAAATACATTCTGATGCAGCAAAGTCAGTATTGATTGTTTTGGCTGTGTGTACTGACCTCCACTTTTTGCATGTCAGACATTGTCACTAGATTGATCTGATCTGTTCATTATGTTAGCTGACACCAGATTGTTGTGGGTTATTAAACAGTGAGGCCTGAATAGTTTCACATTTATCTCACATGTTAATTTAAACTAAATCTCGATAAGGCTATATTTATGACAAGTGTGTTTTTTGGCTTGAATGCAATGCATACCATCCAGCATACCATCCAGTAGGTCTATACGTTTGTAGCTGACGCATACTAAACAGTTAAAGGAGAATTCCGGTCAATTTCAACACGTAGCTCTGTTGTTTGTAAATTTGGAGTGCTGTCAGTAGCGAGAAAACGAAAACAATCGGTGTTGCCTACACCGTGTTATCCTCCTGCTACAGTTAGCACCCAGGAGGCTGAAACAGGGCAAGTTTTAAACGTGCTTTTAGCCTCTTAACATGGCGTGCCTACCCATGTGAAGTGATTCCTTCCGAGTGAACACAGTGAATCTGACTGCAGTAGCTCTGTTTTGTTCCGGTGTTGAGACGGCAAGACTTGGGGACCGTCTACAAACTACAACACCGAAAAGAGATACAAAAATATTTTCAAAAATAGGCATATGCTTATTTATAGAGCTACGTTTTGAAATCGACCGGAATTCTCCTTTAAAGCTTTAGTGCGTAACTTTTTGATATTAATGAATGTCCCTTACATTCAAGCCATTGCCAAATGAGTTGCTACAAAGCTAATTAAGACTATCAGTTCCACACAACTCTCTCTGTATTTCTCAGTATGGCTATGTTCAGAAGATTGTGTCGTCCGGTGACTTTCCCGCACAGAAGCTCAAGTGAAGATAATGACCTCTTCTGAAGAGTCCATCATGTTTTTTTAATCCTCCGTGTCCTCCTTGGCTACTGGCAACTGCGTGGAGGAGGGGTGGGGGCGTGATCACATAAGGCTTGTATCATGTGTACACGCTGACAGTTTTGTTATCATTACTTAGAATTCCTCATGGGAGCGACAGAAACTACACACTATAGCTTTAAAAAGAAGTGAAAAGAGGAAAGTTTTTAAAAGCAGAAAACTGTGAGCAGCTATGACAGGAGGAAGTCAAATTTATAAGTGACTTGGACAGGCGTCAGCCACGGCCAGGTTTCTACTTTCAGCTTTAGTTAGAGGACATGTCATGTCCCTCTTCAGCCATCAACCCTCCCCAGTCACACATAAATATTGTATCCTTTCCTTTCAATTAGTAATACAGCATCTTACAGCTACACAGTAAAGAACAGTTGGGCTGTTCAGATCTGCAGTGCTTAAAATGTTTGAAGAAAGTTTGTAAAAGTTAGAAGAATAAACAGTAGAGGCTCAATGCTAATAAACTGATTGGTTCAGCTGTTGTCACAACAAATGCCCATGGTGATACCAACACAGAGCTGCTCTGTCCATGATGCCCCGATTTAACGATTCACCCAGAACAACCCTCCAGGGTGTTGCAGGGACCGATCCGGAGGTCGAATCAATTCAGCAAATTAAATACAAGCAGAGGTGGTGGCTCTGAACTTGTGAACAGTTGTTTGTTTTGGTTGTCTGCATAATATATCTTATATCACATTTCAAATGGCATACATTGAACTGTTTGGATTAGCCCCCTGGGCTTCCATCACATTGTCCTGTATGTTTACAATGAAGTGTCCAGTGAGGGAAAGAAGACAACATGGAGTGTTTGTTAAGCTCATTGACATTCAGGGCATTCAAGTCTGCATCAAAGATGAACCTAGACCAGCTCCTTTCTCCACTTTCTCTGTGAGCTTGTTGACCTTTGAGGATCTGCTCAGAAATGTCAGTATGAAATTGCATAGCAATTCTGATGTGTTTATTGTTGACATGGTCTCCTTTGCTCAGTTTGCTGATTTCATTTCAATCGATTCGTCATTCAAATATGATTCATGCCATGCAGTTGCACTGGGTTCACAATGGCAGTGAGCATGGTTTTGGTGATTTGCGGGCCAAAAGACATCTGTCAAGGTAAAACCTGGGCTAAATTTGGTGGAAATGTTGTTCCAAAACCAACATTTATGAACTATATTACAATCTATATCAGGTCCGATAACTGCAAATTACCACAACCATATTTACTTGTGTGTTTCTATTGCTACTTCAACGCTGAAGGTAGTCAAAGATAATGAGGGATGAGAGCATGGATGAGCTTTGATAAAATAAATAAAAAGTGGAGAGAGCTGCACAGCTCAGTAAGCCATTTAAACATATTCAGTATTCTTTTAAATGTAATGTACCTAGCATTCAATCTAACAAAAATCCTGCTAATGCAGAATTCATATGATAGAAAATCCCGTCTGTGTCAGTTTTATCTGATAAGTAGTGTTTTTTCCCTCCTCTTTCCGCCTACTGCTAAAAAGGAGCAGCTGGAACAAGAGTGTTGGACAGATGGAACTTTCCACCTCGATTATTTTTCTCGCTAAAAATAGCTTCTCAAAAAATTAAAAGACCCCTGGGAACGCTTGCAAAGTGCATGTGCATGCGTGTGTATGTTTGAGCGACAGAGGCTCAGGGAACTTCAGACGACAGGGTGTTCAGATGATGGCGGCAGCCGCAATCCTGGAAGTGTGGATGAATAAATGATGTGCAGATATTTGGAGGAAGAGAGCGCAGCATTCGCCCGGTCCCATGGTCTCTTAAGCACACATTAAACTAGGCCCCAAAGACGGCAGTTGGCCAAGCATCTGGGGCAAACATCTGATGTGGTCAGTTCACAGAGGTTTGGGGTTTTGAGGTTTGGGGGATGGTTGTAACTTTAATCAGAGGGAATCATGAGTGAATGATGAGCGTGCAGCTGTTGATGCTTAATTGTGATCAGTTGTGTTTCTAACTGCATTTGAGTAAGATGATTCAAACGAGTGTTGGGGAACTTCTCTAAACAGGCTGATCTGGAGGCAGGTGGTACGCTTGTCAAACTTATTTTAAATTCAGGTTTGTCATCTGTAACACTTAAAATGGCAAATACTTTTCTTTCCAGTAGAAGGTAATTTAATTTTAGATGAGCAGCGTTGTCACTGCTCTATCGTCCTATGCAGAGAAATTGTGTGAATGAAGCATTTCAACTTTTATTTTATGACATGTAAGACTTTTTTTTTTATTTCATTAGCGAATCAAGTTGCAATGAAAATCTGTGTTGCAGTACTGCAGTAACCAGTTTTATCTGAGTATGCTTGAGCCACAAGATCATTGCCCTGAGTTGTAAAATAACTTCTCCATGGATTAAGTGTGATAATTGCACTATTGTGAAAGCTGATGTTAGTTAAGAACCTGCAAAAGGTTCCACTGTATAAGTAAAGCATGACATGAATCACTGCAGTCCTGCAACAGAGTAGAAGGTGTAATGCAAAAAAGCTGAAATAAATCCATGACAAGACCACAACACATAAGTGAATATACATGCTTTTAGTTTATAAAACATACTGTGACAGATTGAACCATTCAGATGAGACCATCTTTTAACTTGATTTACCTTTCGTGTGTGTGTGTGTGTGTGTGTGTGTGTGTGTGTGTGTGTGTGTGTGTGTGTGTGTGTGTGTGTGTGTGTGTGTGTGTGTGTGTGTGTGAAGAGCCCTGGGCTTATACATATTTAAAGAGGATGTCTTCCTCCTGTCGCGGCACCCTGAAGATCCTCTCCTTGAAATGAGCAGTTTTGCTTCGCTGGCTCTTGAGATTTGACAGGACCTTCCATCACATACGTGACTCAGGAGATATTTGGTACATGCATATATAACATTAATGGCCAAATATTCATTCAATATTCAAATATTTACCTCTTTGCAACTATCAATACGTTTTGGTTTGCTGCTTAGTTATATGGCACATTCATGTTTAACAGTTGCTTATCAGGGATTGTTCCAAAGGCTCAGCATGAACAAAGGGAGTGAAAAAAGTCTCTTAAATCCCATTAATCCAGGCAAAGTCATGAGTGTTTCAGCAGTCTACAGTCACAAATTGGGGTTTTCCACAG
Source organism: Sander lucioperca (assembly GCF_008315115.2). NCBI lineage: Eukaryota > Metazoa > Chordata > Actinopteri > Perciformes > Percidae > Sander > Sander lucioperca. The sequence goes on from NC_050177.1 coordinate 6,559,437, forward strand.
ACTACGCTCTGACAGAATTCCTGTTGTTTTTTTGTATAGTCTTGCAAAAGATCCTGCGCAATATCACATCCATATCACAACAATGACCGATTTAAACTTGTTTTCAAACAATAATCAGACTGCAAAACTATGTAACAGTTTTTGAACAGAAATCACAATCAACCAAAAAGGTTTATGTGTCAACAACAAAACAAAATTACACTTTTCTGATAAAAAATAGTGCAGCTCTCTCTATCTTTCATTGATTTATATTTTACAGAAGCCCCCCTACATCATTCACTTCCCTGTATGTGTGTGTGTGTGTGTGTGTGTGTGTGTGTGTGTGTGTGCGTGTGCGTGTGCGTGTGTGTGTGAGTAAGTGATATATTGCGGCTCTCAATCAGTGTCTGCCAGAGGGTTGTTAAGTTGATTTCTAGTAATACCAAGAATAGTTGCTGTGTTTATCATTGTAGGTCTTTATGAGCTCAGATCAATGGCAAAGGAAATGCTACTGTGGACACATTAATCCCACAAGTGTGTGCTAATGGGTGGCACGGTGTGTGTGTGTGTGTGTGTGTGTGTGTGTGTGTGTGTGTGTGTGTCTGGGACCTCATATTCCCCAGGGAAATAAATGACAGTGGATCCCAAAGGATCAAGGTTTCCCCCAGACTGTAATGACATCATCAGTTTGATCAACCAATCACAAATCGTCAGGCGATGATGATGATGATGATGATGATGATGATGATGATGATGATGATGATGATGATGATGATGATGATGATGATGATGTGTCCATTGATCTAAAACAAATGTTAGAATTTTCATTTAAACAGATTTCACAGCACTACAGTGTTTAGCACAATACAAAATACAAAAAAAACAAATGTTGCAGTACTCTAAGAGAGACAAGCAGTCTATAAAGACATGAGAAAAAAAAAAAAAACACTAAATATTGTAGCTGCATTCACAGCAGGCCGAGAGGAAGGATGGGTGGTTTAAGGTTAGAGTTTCCTGACACAAGTGAGTCCTGAAGCAAGGACTATGTATAGGTGTTTTCAACTGTACTCCCTGGCATACTGTGGCCTTGCATCACTAATTTAAAATTGATTCTTAATTGATCCACACAACAACTAAATGACCTCACAGCACTTGATGAACCCAGGGGCTGAGCTGGCTGGTGTCACACTGAGAGAATACAGATCCTGTGAATTGCTTTAAGTGCATGGTGGTCCGTTGAGTCATTGTCTTGACCAGATACTTTTCATATTTTAGAGGAATGTAATTTTGTAAATTGCTCGCTGTTGCACTCTATGGGTTGTCTGTGCTTTTCTGTAATGGGTACCTCTACTGTTAGGTGCTTGTTCGAGAGCACCTACAGAAATGAATTTTCTTCTTTGAGCTTTTAAAAGCTTCTGAGGGTCAGAGGTCTCAGACATGACGTGGTTTTAAAACGAAGATGGAGAACTAGTCAGCATTAACGAGCTTCTTGCTGCTGTTCATACAATGTGTTAGTGGAAGTTTTCTTAACCATGATTTTATCCCTGTGACAGCAGCATGTAAGTATAGTGGAATCTTTTGTCTTTGTGGTCAGGGTGAGCAGATGAACTGGACTTGAAACCATCTTGTCGTCCTGACACTCACATCTGCTAATGGAGTGAAAATGCAGAATACTGAGTGAAGAGAATAAAAGGGGAACAAAGTGAAAAAGGGGACAGATTCTCCTGCATTAAATATGCCCAGGGCTTTTCACAGCCATAGGTAATTCATAAACTGACTGTTGGGGCAAAACACTGCTGTTTTATTTGTGCTTTTGCTCTTTTAATCTAGTTCACGCTCTCTACTCTCAAAATCTATTAACAAGAAACACATTTTGGAAGGCAGCAGGGTGGCACACAAATTTAAAAGGTACATTTAATTTTTTTTAATAATCTGATAGTTTTGGCCATTCACCACAATAACTGCTGAGATCTGGGAACATGAAAACAGAGCTGAAGCATATATGATGTGAAAAATAACACTATATTGTGACTCACAGCCAAATCTGAAATACAGCCACATATCTCTGTCAAAGATCAAATTAAAGCTGTGATAACTTGCACTGCAATGGATTAAGTTATTAAGACCCTAATGGAACAGTTTCAGGGAAAAAGAAAAGAAAACAAACCCACTGTTTAGGGTTAGGGTTAGGTTTAGGTTTAGGAAGTTTGAAGATGATTACCCCAAATGTCAGTTTTGAACATTTACAACTGTTTACAAACCAACATCCTGGTTTAATTTTCAGAGTTTTCCCAAGGAAATTGGTCAGTGGAGCGTTCAACAATTCCAACTGGTCAATACGAACTTTGTATCTCATATCAGCGCCTGATTGTGATTGGTTGGGCTGTTTGTCTATATACTTTTTCTCATTTGTAAAAACTCAGAAGGATTTTTCTCCACAGTATTTAATTCAGGCGCTCACTTTGATCTATACTTACTACACAAGTTCTAACCACTCGTGTTTTTTGCCCTGTCGTACAATGTTATCATAACTGATTGGAAGGATGGTCAAAACTAAGACAATAAGACGCAAGTTGTAATAAACTGAAATATTACTTTCAACACAAGTTCCAATAAAGCCAACTGTTGTGTGTGTACAGCTAAACCCAGAAAGCTCTGCATGTTGGGTCAGCACCACACTCGTATAAACCACTGCAGTGTTAGCCTACTATGTGGTTAGCAAGGACACCAAAATGAAATGTCCCTGCAGGAGTGGAAGGCGAGCTCTTGGTGTGAAACACTTTGGCTCTCATTAAATGTGTGTTAACTGCCTGAGTTGCTCCCTGTAGGAAAACTGCCATTCTTTCAGAATACAGGTCCAACTTCACTTTCTCTCTTCATCCTCCTGACCTATATTGCGATGTTTCCTCTAACCTCCTCGCACCTTTGTATTTGTGTTTTGCTTCCCTTTACATCACTCTGTTCACAATTTCACTCTCTTTTACTGTCTCTCTTTTTTACTCTCGAGATCCCTCTGCGCGTCTCTTTCACACACTTTCTCTTTCTCTGCCTTTTTTTCTCCGTCCTCCTACACACTTTCAACACACAAATGACTTTCCAGGGATGAGGATGAGACTGGAAAGTGGTCCTCGCTTGTTCTGTCCTTGCAGACAACGAATGAGCATGTCAAATCTGATGCATGTGAACAGCCAGGAGGAATGGTGTGTTAAGGCGCACAGAGAGAGAGAGAGAGAGAGAGAGAGAGAGAGAGAGAGAGAGGCAAGCACCAGATATCCCATCTGTGCATTGTTACAGCAGACTTCACCTTAACATTGTCGCTGTTGTATCCAATAGAACAGGAGGGGGCACAGGTGGGACTTTAACAAACTGGGAAACACACAGTTTGCCAGTTTATGCATGCACATACACACACATTCAGATGCACTTGAAAACAAATTTCACAGACATAGGTTTGCAATACATGCCTACACAAACATATACAGAAAATATCTTATTTGCCCATTTGTGTGCACAAGCGTGCTCATGCACACACAGAGACACCTGAGGCCTAAAAAACCTTCATAGTAATATGTCACAGAATTACTCACAGTTTGCCTATGACATTTTTTATTTTTATTTTTTATTTTTTAAAACGTGTATTTAAACACTTATATTTCACATCTTGGTTTAGCTTGATGACCCTTTGGCCACTAAAAGTTGCTGAGAGCTCTAAACTTTAACGGTTGAATAAAAAAGAGAAGATGAGCACTGTTTTCTTACATCCTGTGAGACCTTTTTCTCGTGGCAAACACGTAGGCGGTGTTAGTCTAACAACAATATACTGTAAGGGGCATGGATATCAGGGGGCACCATATGCTGCTGTGCCCCTTCAACCCTTAATCCATGCGTATACTGCCTTAACTGGTTGCCCTCTCTGACAGCCTGAAGACTGGTGGTGGGGGCAGGGAACCACTGTGCAGTACGCTGCACACTGCTTTGTATTTGTAATGTGCTCAATTTGCAAATCCACTCGGCCCTAGATAGTTTTGCCAGAATATTAAAGGCCAAATTCACCATTGCGCACACACACACACACACACACACACACACACACACACACACACACACACACACACACACACACACACACACACAATACCACACACAATAATATTATGGGGATGTTGCACAGACTTAACTGATAATTCCAGATAGTAGTATTGTCACAGACCCCACTGACAGTGTGTTTGTATCTTATTTTTCCACTATCCTACAAAAAGCCATTTAAGTAGATCCCAGCTATTGGAGGAGCTTTAAATAAGCCAAACGCAATAATGGAATGTTCGTCCATGCATGTTTGTCCCACATGACAACGACTGAGGGTAGGGCTTAGGGTAGATACACAGAGGCACCCAGCACTCCCAGGACCCTGACAGAGTGCTGCTGAGCATGCATACCAAATGATGATTGGCCAGACTCATACAGCAATTGTACAATGTAGTTGTATTGTACCACTGTAATGCATCTCTTACATTACAGTGACATTGTTAATGGCAAAATCAACATGGACTGTCTATTTTAGTGAATGATTTGGTTTAATAAATCAATATTAAATGAATAAATCACATACAGTTTTACTTTCTTAACTGAAATAATATTAACATACAGTGTTTATATCATGGAACATGGGCATTTAAATGATTCACCTTACCATTAGCATAAACTACTCTGTCAGAGTCAAGACAAATAAGCTATATGGGTCTAACCTCATCACTGCGGCTATAAGAGAAAGTGAAGTGAGGTGATCAGGATGTGCCGTTGGGTTCTTTCAGCAAACCTTTGAATTATTACATTCACATGCAGCTTCCGTTTCCGTTTCCTATTTTTGATATATTTTTTCCCTGTGCTGTAATTGTATTATCACCAAATTAAACCCTCATGCTATTATATGACCGACGAGGAATGACTTGCATACTTGCTTCCTCTGATGAGCCGCGGCTGCTGATCCATACCCAGCTTGTCCACTAAGAGGTGATTTGTGGATATGGAACAATGTGTAAACTATTGAGCCAAGGCCCAAATCATCTGCTAAATTGGGTTTTGCTACAGATTATGGCAGTCATTTGGTCTGTGACCCTGGTTTATAGATTATAGATAGCTTTGGCTTTATTTGATCAGTTCAGTGACACAAGAGCAAGAACTTGCGTGCAAACACATGTATACACATACACAAAGGTTGGACGTAGACGTAGTCACAATTAATTATAATTTGCACCATGTGAACTGCTGTATATATCCATTTACATTTACTCTCCACTTGGAGATTTGTGCCAAGAACGAGATGACTGCTGTGTCACTTTACAACTCTTGTAAAGATAGATAGATAGATAGATAGATAGATAGATTGATATATACAGTCGTATATATATATATATATATATATATATATATATATATATATATATATATATATAGATAGATAGATAGATAGATAGATAGATAGATACAGTGAGGAAAATAAGTATTTGAACACCCTGCTATTTTGCAAGTTCTCCCACTTAGAAATAATGGAGGGGTCTGAAATTGTCATTGTTGCATGTCCACTGTGAGAGACATAATCTAAAAAAAAAAAATCCAGAAATCACAATATATGATTTTTTAACTATTTATTTGTATGATACAGCTGCAAATAAGTATTTGAACACCTGTCTATCAGCTAGAATTCTGACCCTCAAAGACCTGTTAGTCTGCCTTTAAAATGTCCACCTCCACTCCATTTATTATCCTAAATTCGATGCACCTGTTTGAGGTCGTTAGCTGCATAAAGACACCTGTCCACCCTATACAATCAGTAAGAATCCAACTACTAACATGGCCAAGACCAAAGAGCTGTCCAAAGACACTAGAGACAAAATTGTACACCTCCACAAGGCTGGAAAGGGCTACGGGGAAATTGCCAAGCAGCTTGGTGAAAAAAGGTCCACTGTTGGAGCAATCATTAGAAAATGGAAGAAGCTAAACATGACTGTCAATCTCCCTCGGACTGGGGCTCCATGCAAGATCTCACCTCGTGGGGTCTCAATGATACTAAGAAAGGTGAGAAATCAGCCCAGAACTACACGGGAGGAGCTGGTCAATGACCTGAAAAGAGCTGGGACCACCGTTTCCAAGGTTACTGTTGGTAATACACTTAGACGTCATGGTTTGAAATCATGCATGGCACGGAAGGTTCCCCTGCTTAAACCAGCACATGTCAAGGCCCGTCTTAAGTTTGCCAATGACCATTTGGATGATCCAGAGGAGTCATGGGAGAAAGTCATGTGGTCAGATGAGACCAAAATAGAACTTTTTGGTCATAATTCCACTAACTGTGTTTGGAGGAAGAAGAATGATGAGTACCATCCCAAGAACACCATCCCTACTGTGAAGCATGGGGGTGGTAGCATCATGCTTTGGGGGTGTTTTTCTGCACATGGGACAGGTCGACTGCACTGTATTAAGGAGAGGATGACCGGGGCCTGTATTGCGAGATTTTGGGGAACAACCTCCTTCCCTCTGTTAGAGCATTGAAGATGGGTCGAGGCTGTGTCTTCCAACATGACAATGACCCGAAGCACACAGCCAGGATAACCAAGGAGTGGCTCTGTAAGAAGCATATCAAGGTTCTGGCGTGGCCTAGCCAGTCTCCAGACCTAAACCCAATAGAGAATCTTTGGAGGGAGCTCAAACTCCGTGTTTCTCAGCGACAGCCCAGAAACCTGACTGATCTAGAGAAGATCTGTGTGGAGGAGTGGGCCAAAATCCCTCCTGCAGTGTGTGCAAACCTGGTGAAAAACTACAGGAAACGTTTGACCTCTGTAATTGCAAACAAAGGCTACTGTACCAAATATTAACATTGATTTTCTCAGGTGTTCAAATACTTATTTGCAGCTGTATTATACAAATAAATAGTTAAAAAAATCATACATTGTGATTTCTGGATTTTTTTTTTTTAGATTATGTCTCTCACAGTGGACATGCACCTACGATGACAATTTCAGACCCCTCCATGATTTCTAAGTGGGAGCACTTGCAAAATAGCAGGGTGTTCAAATACTTATTTTCCTCACTGTAGATAGATAGATAGATAGATAGATAGATAGATAGATAGATAGATAGATAGATAGGAAGTGAGTGTCATGATGCATCAACAGAAAGGCAGCTCTGGACTTGGTTCAGGGAAGCTGATTTCTGTGTACTAGGCTACTCTTTTTTGGCCTTTATTTGATAAGACAGCTGAAGACAGGAAAGGGGGGAGAGAGCGAGTAGTGATGACCTGGAGAAAAGGACGGCAGGTCGGACTCTATCCCGGGCCACTGCAATATTAGTATATGGGGCGCACGCTCAACCAGGTGAGCTACCAGTGCAACCCTCTGTGTACTACTCTTGAAATTAAAGTAAAAGAGGAGAGTGTGTCTTTCCCAAGATAAACAGTGGATTGGATTTGAAGATTTACACAGGTTTATCTTCCCGAGGGGACGGCGGCCCTAAAGATATGTAGCTTGGGTAGGAAATGCTCTGCTGCCTGCAAATTTTTCTCCTGATTGTCGGTGACAGTCTGCCAGCCAGCACCCTGTGATCGGAAGGCGTGACAGGGTACATAAGGGATGGTGAGATCAGATAAATATGATTGTGTGGGCTTGTTTGTTATCTCAGCTCATACCGCAGAAACGGTGTGATGGAAGATTTTAGCGGTTTTGAAACTGTGACTTTTTCACGGCCCATGGGGTCTAGGAATGCAGATAAGGGTATCATTGGCAAAATGAAGTCAATATTATGGCTATAATTTCACCAATACCTAACATTTAAAAAGAAAATTGCAATGCAAGACAATTTGGAATCTTAACAAAGTTTAAAATAATTGACCACCTTTGTAAGAACGATCATAGCATTATGTAATGATTTGAGTGGTTAAAATAGTCTAATCTTGAAGAAATAATCAGTTAATTAAGTAGTAACTCTTCTGTCCAGGAATTCAGAAAAAAAGAGATGGCATGCAATAGCTCATTTAGTATTGATACATGAAGAACAAATTGAAGATTCCTAAAGTAAAATGTGAAAAGTGTGAATGTGTGTGTGCTGTGCCAGAACATTCACACAGGTGAAGGTGGTTGAAAAGGGTGATGGTATGTTTTGTCATGCTGACAAATAGAGTCTCCTGTGGGTATTTGTTCATTGTCAACTGCTACCATATACACACGTGCACACACATACACACGCCCATATGCAAAGATGTACACGTCCACGCATTGTCAAACAATCCACTTAGCCACCATCTAGTCAATTGGGGTAATTACCCAGAGGCTATTAAGTCGTTTTCTCCCTGTGCACTATTACAATTATAATTATGGCAAAGCAACAATGATGTGCAATTACAGTTTACTGGCATTGCTCTATAGTGATGTCGGTGAAGATGGCAGAAGGGCGCTGAGATGATAGAACTGCACAATATAATATTGATATATAAATCAAAACCACAGTGCGAGCTAAGTCAGAGAGAGCAGAACAGAGTATTCTCACGGGGACCTGTGAGTCGCAGTCTTAACTCTTCATAAACATTTCTCTTAAGCAATGGCACAATATCAAGTGATCCATCTTCTACGGTTGACATTTTCTCGTAATTAAAGCTGTGAGATGAAACGCAGGGCTTTAATGATAACATGAGATGATCAGTGACTTCATTGTACTCGGCTGGAGGGGGGCTTTATTAACATGGGACATTGTCCCGTTCCAAAACAATTTTTTTGTATTTAGAGGATGATTTCCCCATTGGAATTTGGGTCTCCGGTGGCCAGAGTTGAATGTGTAGCTCTTCCTCTATTGTGCATTGTAATTATTAAGTAGAATTGGGCTACGTAATGCTTTGAGAGTGGGTGTGAGACGGAGAGAGATGTAGCTTCTCTTCATTACTGTACCACTGGGTGATGAGAGAGATGTGGAGATGTGTGTTTTATATTAGAGCACAATGGAAAAATGACTCTTTGTTAAAATGAGGATAGTCGAGAATAGGAGGGCCCATTGAGATTGTCATGAGTGTGCCTGCACAGCCACACGAGACGCTATTCACCATTGTTATAATAAAACACTGCATAGATAAAAGCTCATGAATACAGGTTGCACAGAAGAGCTGAAACAGCCAGTCTGTAACGGATTACACCGCTGCCATGTGCTGCGGGGAGAAAAAAATGACTCCAATTTTAATTAATCCTTGTTTGATTTAGGCTGAAAAATTAATACTGCAAATTGGAGATGAGGCATACAGTATATAATACAGTGTTTCATAGCTGGTTATCAAAGCATCACAGCCCTGATAGGCAGTGGGCTGGCATAATATATATATATATATATATATATATATATATATATATATATATATAAACTCGTCGGCACGTGAGTACAGTATATAGTATATAGAATAACAGGAGACCCGTTGATTGTAAATGGGGAGGTGAGATACTGAGAGAGCAAATCAGCCACACAGGCAAATTTCACACCTGGGTAACAGTTGGTCTGAGACCTGAGAATGAGGGAAAACATGCAGGACTCAGGATTAATGACGAGGGACGGACAGTGCAGAGTAAGTGGACTGGTCTTCAGGCTGCAACCCTGTCTCCTAGAAATTATGTTTATATACTACCAGTTATGGTTCGAGGGAAAAGGAGGGAAAGAAGTGCTACAAGGAACTCATAGGCAGGAGGACTAGGTGGACGGTGAGTGTACAAACTGCAGGACTTTGACACTAGAGACCGGGGTTCACACCCTGACCCCTGTTTGTGGTTAGACTTAGGGAACAAAAGTACGTTGGTTAAGCTTACGGAATGCTTGTGGTTTTGGTAAACACGTTATGTCTGTGCTTCAAGACACAAAATATTTACTGACAAAGTATCTGATCTGTTTTGCTCTTGCAATACAAGCACTTGATTTGGGAAGATCATGGTCTTAGTTCAATATTGAATAAGTCAGTGTCTTAAAGCACAGACAACGTATTTATCGAAACATTTTGCAAAACAAAATGTTGGTAAAAAACGAAAGCACTGGGACAAAACTGAAATGAGGTGAGAACAGGAGAAAAACCAGAAAAGGTTGGGAAAAAGCTAAAGAAATAAGAGGAAAAAAACAAGAAAGTTCAGTTCAGTATAGAAAGGAGGCTGATATGACATCCTCATACACCCTAGGTTATCTGTTTAATTTGACACTAAATGAATTTGCTCTCTGCTGTTGTTTTACATTAGTAGCTTTTATCCACTTATTTAAGTCTCCTCTCCTCACCGTAGCCTAAATCCCTCAATCTTAAACCATTCAACACTTGTTTTATCTGTGCCATCCCTCTATCTTCTGCTTACAGTTCAGAGGGCAGAGGGCTCTTGGCAACCCAAATGCTTGATTTCCCCTCTTTTCATTTCCTTTCTTTATTCCCAGCTTGGAGAGTTGTGAATGAATATGGGAAAAAAAACTTAGTTTTTACAGTTCATTTGCACTGCATTTTCTCTCCCTAGCCTGGTGGAGACTCAGGTGGGCATGAGTATTAATAGCTTCCCCCGTTCGTGACGTCAGCAGAAATCACACGTGCTCCTCTTAACGCTCAGAGGTGTTTTATATTAGTTAGACACATCACTCTCAGCAGTTATTTAGTCAGCGCTGTAAAACACTCGTCAGTATAGAACAGAGAAGAAAATCAAATTTCTGTGCCTGTCTGTGTGCCTCGTAGCCACAATTATTCATTTTCATGCATCTTTTATCTGCTGCTATCTTGCTTTCTGCTTCCCAATCTTTCACTCTATCACTTTCTCTTCATCCTTCTGCTCTTAAATGTGACTGTCAAACAGTATTTAATTCCACTTCTTTTCTCTATTTCTCTGCATGTATCCATCTGATTAATCTCTCTCTGTGCCTCTCTCTTCATTGAAAAAGACCTGAAAGCTTTGTGGGGTCCTAAATGCTAAATAGCCAGTCTGTCTCTGCCAGGCACCCGTCTCCTTGGTGATGAGACCAGCGATCAGGCCGTTCTGCACCAGACACTGAGCGGCTTGTGATTGAGCATGTTTGTGTGAATATGTGTGTGTTTGTGTCAGCGTACAGTAGATTTGTGGATGCGTTTTCCCCCTATCTGTGTAAAGACATGTACATGTAAGGGAGAGAAAGCAGGGCAGTACGGGGGACATGTATTCACTGGCTCATTATCATGTGAATGCATTATGTTTCCTGTCAACATGCCTCTGCCAAACAAGAGGGGCCCTGTTCTCTCTGCCAGGACTCGAGCGCCACAGCGGCCAGGCCCCAACGTGGTGCTGTTCTGCACTGGCACAATTTACCAGGAGTTTAGCTCCACAGACACTGCTGTTGGCCTCATCCCGATTCAGTCCATCTGTACTGGCATCTCAGCAGTCGGCCAGGAATCAGTTTATGGGAATGAGATGGGGAAAACTCCATTCAGAAACATTCAGTGACTGGATTGGATTTAGAATACCTAATTTTACGTGTAAAAAAATGCCACGAATATGGGTAAGGCTTCCCCCGAGTGTTTTAAACTCCACAGAGGACCTGTTTGTTGGGTTCAAGAGTTCCTTAAAGTGCTCTTTCCCCCAGGATCACCAACAGGTGGTTCACAGCTCTGCTTCTCTCTTGACCCAAGTATATATGGCTGCAGATCTGATGATATGACCATAAAGTTGATCACCGACTATTTATATCTTAATTTAGATATCTTAAAGAAAGGGTAAATAAAGATATATTCGACTGACATTTCGACTTAATTGTCCCAAAAAAGGGGAAATCCATCTTGTATCAAGTGGTGGCCATACTACTCATTAAAAACACAGATGATCTGATTCTGCTTTCCTGAATCAAATCCAAAGATGAGTTTAAAAACCAACTGGAGGAAAACTTTCCATGAAATCAGAAAACTACCAATCAGATGTCCTTTGCCATTATCATTATCGTCTTATACTCTACAACAGTCTCACTACATTGAGCTGCTGTTGGGGTATTGATCCGGTTTAAAGAGACTAATTATTTGATACACAAGCGTAGAGTTAGAGGTCTAACTCTAGCTGAGGGGCCCAACAGCACGACTCCCTGTGCTAAAGCAAACCTGAGGTGTTGTAGAACTGTATGTGCAGGGTTTCAGTGTGTGTTAGGTCAGGTATATGTGTGTGTGTGTGTGTGTGTGTGTGTGTGTGTGTGTGTGTGGGGGGGGTCTTTTATGCATGTGTTCATGCATGTGTGTACTATGCTCCAAAGTGCTTATGCATGCAACATTGAGATGCTTTGACTTGCATCTGTGAGAGATAGCATGCAGCTCACACACACTTATTATGTATAAATTGGTAGATGAACAACACCCATAAAGCATGTGTCATTGAGCATATTCTAGATGGTTGCAGTTACCCAGAAAATGGCTTTGCTGTGGGCTAAAGCCTCATGTATTATTAAGACTACCATGGACTCTGTGGTCTGAACTCAGGTGGAGGTGAACTGAGTTTGTGAAGTGGGCTTGTAAAGACTTAAGCCCTCTAGGAATAGCTAGCACAAATAATAAGACATAAAAAACTGATTTAGCTTGGAGTCAGGTGTTTTTATTTACTTTTATTGAAAGTTATTGCTTCCTATCCAAAGCTCAATTGAGATCTAGAATCTTTTTGAAAGGGGAGACCAGGCCAATATAGGCGAAGCAGATAAGATCAACAGAAAAAAACATCTCAAAAATGAATAATGGGTAATCTTACTGCTTCCAAATCACGTCATTTTATTTAATTTTAATTACATTTTTTTTAATTAAGAAATAGTTTGACAATTTTGGAAATACGCTTCATGCCTTTCTTGCTGAGAACCACATATTTCCTGAAGAAAAGGTTAGGGAAGTGTCTGTGCGCTGCTCTTTATTGGAGGTGGGAAGTTAACCAGATGTACATTTGACAAACCAAGTAGTCCTCATCCTTGAAGTCCTCTCTCTCGTGAAACTGAAAAATACTTTTAAAAGTATTATGCTTTAATGTTAAAGCATACATCTCACCAAACAGGGCTTAGGCCTGGAAACCTCACAGTGATGACAAGACTCTTGAAAACAACTGTGCCAGGCCATGAAATAGTCAGATATATCATTGCCTATAAAACCACCATGTCCTTTTTATGCCTCGGTTTTTGTACAGATTACATATAACTTGTAAATTAGTGAGCTTTATAAGTACAGATTTTGTTACCTTTCTTCCTTTTGGCAAGTAAACATATTAGCATATTTCCCAAAATGTTAAACTATTCCTTTAATTTGAGCACATACTGGGCACATTGTTTTGGTCAGCCTTGTATATTCTCCAATACACAGAAGGAAAAAAACATTTTCCAGACCAATGTGGGGGTCATTTCTAAAAGAGTCAATTTCGCAGTACACTCAAGTGTTTTCTGTCCTGTAAATTTAGCTTGATTTATTTCAGTCCATGGGAAATTACACCTACTTTGCATACACCTTATTTTGGTTTGTGATGGATGCCTGATTGAGAGATAATATAAAAATAATCTGGCTACCTCCACTTACAAATTCAGTGTAAAATGACCTTTTAATAAAAGCATATGTGAATCTACTAAGTTGGCTCCAGCAGTCTTAACATATCTGTGCCAGACTGAGCAGCTCTAACTGCTCTTATTTCCTTCACACTTTTTCCAATTAAAACATGACTTGTGATTAAATGACAGCAGTCTGCTTGGTAATATGTACGTGTGAGTGTATGCAAGTAAAGAGAGAAACAGAAGTGTGTGTGAGTGCAAGTTGAGCCATATTGGCAAGAGTGTCATTGTCTTTATTATCTCGGCCTGTTGGTGTGCATGTGTGCTTTATCTCTGAGTGTGTCATCTTGGCTTATTGGACGCCTGCGCCAAGATTTCTTAGTTCACACACTGGGTTAATTGACCTCTTGAGACGTTTCTCTCCTCAGTGATAAAGAACGTCTGGATGATATGATTAATCTGCATTTTCCTTAGATGTGAGATTTGTAAGGGCTTTTGAGTTCTAAGGTGGCTCATTATTTTTTAAATGAGATATTTGAACATACCATCTCTCATATTTAAAATGCTTCTTTGATGCCTGTGTCAGAAATAATGCCATATTACTAGATTGTGTATGCGCATGTGGAGGCTTTTCTTTTTTTGTGTCATTTAAAGATTTATAATTATTCACCTACCACCATACATTGAAAATGTCCAAATCACACCGCATTGAGACAAATTACAGTACTGTAAATAAATCTAGTTGACAAAAACAACAACAACTAGGACAGGCCACATACTCCTCAGGTAATAATTTGTACCACAAAATGGATATCCAGTGCTTCGGAACAGAACTCTTCATTTGTTTTATTCACGTGCAGATACATTTACATTATACATTATGCGCAATATTAAAAGGTCTGATCATCAATGATTAATAGTCTTTGTGCTGTAATGTAGGTTAGGGCCCAGGAGGCCAGCAAGCTGGAACGTGAATCAAACAAATCATTCTCCATAAAAGAAAACATGTTTAAACACCCTCTCCAATGCAGTCTGCATTGTAATGACCTGCATTCCCAATAACAAATAGAGCTGACGATGTAAAATGATCAATGTGATGAAGTCATGAGAGGTTTTTGTTACTTGTTTTTAAATTACTTTGGAGCACTCTCAAGGACAGTGTGTGCATTTTGATGCTTGATACACCCACATGAGTGGGCCCACATGCTCACTCAGAGGCATTCACACCTACACAATCAAAGATAAAACAAACAAATAAAGTCTTTCTGAAACAAACAACTTGATTAAGACTCAAGAGGGAAGAGAATCAGGTGTGAACACCGTGGGTCATGAAATCATGTGTAAATGTATGCCAAGGATGTGTTTTGAAAGATGCAGTTTGCATGTTTTTTAAGGAATGCTCCACCTCCTGAGGGAGTTTGTTTGGGCATGTTAACTCCATCATTGCTGCTCACTTACCTGGTGATCATCTTCTGGCTGAACACATAAGCAGGAGAGCCGAGCGTAGGTTTGCCTCTGGGAGACACATTTTTGTTTTCCTTGAAGCTGCATTTCTTTAGTGTCCACTGGTGCAGTTCTCTTACTTTACTTGTTGTCCTCGCTAAGAGTAAGGGAGACTAGAAAAACAAAACAAAAAAGATACTTCTGACTGTATATAAATTATTCTTCTAATAGGATATCATTATTTAGATTATCAAGAGTAAATCTTCACCTTTACACCAATTTAGGACATACAGTTTGATTCACCATGATAATTTAAAGATATTTCACTTCTTACAGCACTTATGCATTTAAAATCTTCAAACTCTTGTTTTCACTGCTCAAATAGTGTCCTCAGGAATGCAGGCAAAACTAACAGCAGAACAGAGTGATTTGGTGTGTTGGCATCAGTGTGCTTGTCACAGTCTGTGGCTGCGGCCAAATTGTGTTTTTTGCTTAGGATGGTTCCTATGTGAAATGAGCCGGAAGTATCTAAGTGGCAGCTATGATAAGAGCAGGTCCAATTCTCTAAATACTAAGGAAAGGTTTTTTCTTATCTCCTTAGCATGGGGTACACTGCACCATCCTTTACGAAAGAAAAGGAGATAATGCCGTCCCACAATTCCAATTAAAGCGACACACCATTGGCTGTTCATGAAACAAAAGATTTGCCTATTTTGCTAAAATCTAAGAATTGTTTTCATACAACCATACTAATTGGGATTCATGTCGATAAATATGAGTGGACAGGACCGAGTGTGAGTGTGAGCAACCATTCTCAATGTAAGTTTTAGTTTCACTTTTGTGACTGGTAGCTTATATTCCTTTTTCATTTTAATTACAACCTAGGTAATGATGTATTGTAATATTTTTCAAAGAATTGTCCATGTTTATATAGCCTACATAACACAACACAATAAATATCTAAAGCCTGGTTCACACGGCAGGATAATTAGGCCAATTTTAGCCCCGATTCACCCCTTCCGACAATCTTAAGGATGCTCCGATTATCGTAAAATAATCTGATCAGATATTCCTGCCGTGTGTGGTGTGTTAAGACTGCTCTCGTCTGCTCGGAAGGACGTTGGGACCGCTCCGATCTCAAATCGGGGATATCCAACATGTTGGATCTTTTTGGCCCGATTTCTCCTCGTGTGTGGTGTCCCCCGGGGACAAACGAGCATGCAGCCTGTGGACTGTGGCGTGTAGCCAATCAGAAAGCGAGGTGACGAGGCGGCAAGGAAAGCACCGGGAAACAAAATCAAAACAGCCGGCGGCATGGCGCACCAGAAAGTCCGGTGGACGTCGGAGATAAGTATAGCAAGTATAGTCCATGCTCGCGTTGTCTCCACTTCTTTGACCATCGCCTTTTCTTTTGATAACGTTTTTTTTCGGTTAAAAACAAACTACAAACTATCGCCACTGCATCCTCTTCGTCTGCCATGATTGTTTACTCTGAAGTCACGTTTGATCTCGAGGGATTTTGCGAGATTTCCCGTCTGACCTGAGAATGCTCTGGAGTCAAATCGGTTTGTGTGTGATGTGTTGATTTTGCCATGTGCTGCGCACCACACACTGTACTACTAAAACTGTTAGACCCGTGATTTTTTATCGCCGTGTGTGGGGTCTCTCAGGATTGGAAAATCGCCCTACAATTTCCCCTACAACAATCGTCCCATGTGAACCATGCTTAAGATGTGCTAGCCCATCTTTGTAGTACATTGTAGTTTCATCACGGCAGAGGAGGATTTCCCACTTCCCTCATTAGGTCTGCAGTTGTCTGGCCCCGCCCACCCCCTCACCTGCATCTTATTCCCTCATCAGCTACTCACTATGGGTGTTTCTCAATCTCAAGAATGCAAAGAACGGACTTGTGTTCTTGGGGAGAACGTTCTTGCTGGTTGTTCTTGGAAGAATGAACCCGCAAGTTCAAAAGCACAGAAAACGCTGTTAACAGTTTGAGACGATGCGTTCTTCCTGTTATTGCTCAACACCCCCAGCACAGAGGCTACCTGCAATGCTCCAAAATAACAGTTAGCAATAAAAACCACAACAATATAACCACTTTGTATTAGTGGTTATAATAGCTCCGGACAAGCTATTATAATAGCTTCGGACAAGAAAACCTCATAATGCTACAACTATTGCAATAATATTGAAAAATAAAACTAATTGAGCTTTAATTTTATTGTTTATGGTTTAGCTCAAACACCCCTTACTTATTCAAAAGAGTGGAATGCAATCCCTACTATTATTAGAGTATAAGTTTAAGTCAGTTTAAATTAAAATATAAGTAGGCATATGCACTGGTGTGTCCTATGTGTTCCTATTAGTGTTATGTGGAATTATCATTTCTATATTATTGTAGTGCACTTTATATGCCCAGGGACAACAGATGGAAATTAGCAATTAAAATTATAAAGGTTGGTGTCTCCCCTTTAGTCTACATAACATGTCATAGCATGTTACCACTTTATGTACAACTGTTCATTTATCATACAGACTGAAGCTCAACTTCTAATAAATCAGAAAACAAATACACCAAAAAAATATGAACTAAATACTAAATCTAATGTATAGCCTATTGCATAATTTAAACAAGTCTCCCGAAACGGGTATTTCTCCCCCGCCTCTGCCTGCTGCGCTGTGTATGTCTGTGTGTGTGTGTGTGTGTGTGTGTGTGTGTGTGTGTGTGTGTGAAGCTGCGGTGTGTGTGTGTGTGTGTGTGTGTGTGTGTGTGCTTGTGGAGTTTAACTCCGAAAAGACAGTTAACCACAGGTTCCCGTTAATCTTATGATGGACATGTGTTGTGATATTTAAACAAACGATCAGTCAACGGCAAAATAAAAGCCTCTTATTTACGGGACCGGTCTAAAAGACCTCCGGCTTACAGCGGGGTCTCTGAGCGTGACGCGTCCGAGCGACGAGCTAGCGGCCCCGGCAGGCGCAAGCTTGCGGCCGCGTCACTTTATGGAGCTCCTCAACTCCGAAAACTTTGAAGCAAATTGTCAATTCGGCAAAGATTTACGCAAGACTGCCTATATTCGAAATCTAAACCATTCATTTCTCGCCTAAAACGTTCTCAGAAGTGAATTTAGTGATGAATAAGATGGCGAAAATTGTCAAAATTGTTCCGTTTTTGGTCTGTCTATGTACCGGAAACCCGACCATCATTGAATGCCGAAATGAATGTTGGGATACGGGTGCTGCGAAGTTCATACAAGTTACCAACCAATGCATCCTCGGTAAAATGGGCGTGTCAAGAACATTTCCAGGAATCTTAACTGTTCTTGGTGAAATGCGAACTTGTTTATTGGGACAGTACTTTGGCAACACAAGATGACGTTTCACAGGGACACAAGAACACAAGTCAATAGAAGAACACAGATTGAGAAACGCTCTATATATACCAGTCCATACCTGTTCTCTGTAAGTCTGTTGTCTTAGACAGGTGACCTGTTAACTGCCTGTTTTACACCTCTGCATGCTATTTTTGTACTTTGGATTTCCTGCCTGACCCTTTGCCTTCCAGGTTTCGACCCTTGCCTGCCTCATTAGTCCGTAAGCTTACGTACCTCCAGCATTTCAATAAATCTCTGAACTCTGTCACTCTACTTCTATTGTCTGCACTTAGGTCGTTTCTGTGACAGTGCTCTTAGAAGAAGAATAAAGAGCTGGGTTAATACATATCCTTATGCTATGGAGGGAGATAAGCTAGGAGATAAAAATAAGGAGGAAAATTAGAAATAGATATGTTTTAAGGATAATGATGTGATTTAAGATCAGGCATAACATAGAAGACCTTTGTGGACATATTTCTTCTCAGCTTCTAACTACAGTAAATGTTATCTCCTTTGTTGCTGCTACTAAGCTGCAGTTTTTCAACCTTGATCACAATGTGTGCGAAGATGACTGCTTTTGTTTAAACATGTGCTAGGCATTCCCGTTATTTTTTTATATTTTATTTTATATTATTACAGCAGATTCCTGGAGAAGTGATGTGTTTAGATGGGAGCAAAAATTTGTGTCAGACACATTTAAACCTGTATTTACTTTATTTATTTTATTTTTTAGCCACTGAGAGGCAGCAGCAGGGGTTATATTGACATTTTTGAGGAGGGGGAGCCCTTGCCCAATGAGGGACGATTTCTTCAGTAGAAAGTAGTTCAAATGAAAACTCTTGATGTTCTGTGAATTGTCCGGAGTAACAATGGCATTGTTTCTGGAGAGAGATGCTACATATTCTTAATGTCACTTTTTTAATGATGTAGCACAAACTAAATTCCATTCACCTCCATTGTATTGGTACAATTTAATAGACAAATATCTCAAATGTAATCTAACTATCTAAATGGCCAGATACCACTAGAAAGAAGCAATGACATTTTAACGTATATATAATTGAATGTATGTTTTGGTAAAAAGCCAAACCCTTTTAAATGAATTCACCTTAAAGTCCCAAATGACAATAATACAACAACCCAAATATATAGGCCTATACCCAAATACACTGCCAGTGGCAATTTTTAATTTTTGCTTGAATTTATGAGAGTTGGCAACGCTGTAATACTGAAGGAGACGGAGCTAAGCTTCATCAGGGTGCAATTTGGTGTTCTCTGGCCCAAATTAACCCCTGCTCAGCAGCAGCAAGCTGTGAATAAGGGCATATTTTCACCATGTAAGTTGATACAGTTGCTTATTTACATATCCAGCAGTTACGGAGAAATGTTATCATTCATTTGGAGTTGTGTCTTTAATGTGTGAACAATATTCACTCTTGTTTAACTCTGTTTTGGTCTCCATTTTCTACTGAGAAAAATATCTGCAGGTATCGGCGAGAGTACAACAAACCAATAGTTCCGGCCGAAAAATAGAAACCATGAGCTGAAAGAAGCAAAAATCTGTTGTACTACGAGTGACGCCTTTCACATACACATATTCATTCAATTCATTGTTAATAGTTACATTTTGATTACAGAACTTTAAACAGCCAAGTACAACCACTGGCAAAACTACTTTTTATTTCTTAAGATGGGTTCCATCTGCTATCAACTCTGAGCATTAATTCCCCTGACTTATTTTTTTTACTCCCCAACTTTCTTTAAAATGTATACATCTTTCCAAGTGTTCCCACGAAGCTGTAAATGAGCAATTACTAACACGGAGGCAGATGTTTGAACTGAGAACAAAGACGCATAGATTAACACAAACAGTGATGTTAGGCAGAGTAAGAAAAGCCGAGACAGTACACGAGAGACAATTACAGAGGTTAGTGATATGTGCCCGTCAATGGGTGAGAGACGGGGGCTTCAGCTGGGGTGGCTTGGTCTCCATGGAAACTGACATTCCCTTGAAGGTGCTTGGCAGCGACTGACAATTGTTGAGCTTGGGTAATGGTTTGAAATTCTCCGTAAAGTGCCTCAGAGGTTGAGATTAAATTCAACCTGCTCAGCGTAGACTCACAGTGACTAATTGCACCGTTTTAGAGGGATGGAAAGATGGAGCTTAATTGGCAGGGAAATACTGGCCTATAGCTTGTTGCTCACATGTAAAATGTTTACTTTAGCTCTTTGGTTTTTGGAGCCAGTCACTCCATCAAATATTACTTGTCATTCATTAAGAAGCCCTTCTTGCATCAATAGTCAGTGATCATTGTTATATTCCTGGTATGAGGCATATCCAACCATCAATGATTCAGTACTATACTGCTGTTCCAACCTCATTTAAGGCAGGTCAACTGTTAACAAATAACAGCACATGCTTTTTCTGTAATGTCTGCACACCCTCCCTGCTTCCCATGAGCCTTTGCTCCATCTGGCAGACCTATCTGAATGAGGGTGGTCAGGCACCGCTGCTTAACAACGCTCCTCTCCATCTCCAGAACACTAGCCGTATGTAGTGTGAAGGCCTGCTGCTGATGGGCCTGTGAGCATCAGCAGCTGAAAAGGACCAGGCGAAGCGTCAGCCTCACACCTCTGCCCGCACAGCAAGCTCATGCTTAAAATATGGACAATTATTACTGTGTGCTTGTTTTTCTTCTTCTTCTTTTTACCACTAAATTAATCGTTGGAAACCTTTCGTTGACTTGGAATCAAATCAGCAAACATGGGTTTACCTTATCAAGCACAAGACATTTTTTGGCCTGCTGCTGTTGAATTTGATCTTGTCACAGATAAACGGGGTGTAATAGGAGTGAGTGCATGACCAGTTTCTATAATATTTTCAATATTATAAGCAACCAGCTCTCTACAAAAGGTTATTTGCATTGCTATCACAAAACAGCAATGCTGAGGCATTACTTATGTCAAATAGGTACCATAAGGACAAATACACAGGGGTATTTATGGCTAAATTTGATTTGATTCTGTGATTCAATATATTTTGTACACATTTGTTTGGATGAAAGCCCCTGATATAAACTTGCACATGGACAGCATTGGCATGTTAAGTGTGTTTATATGTGTGTGTGTGTGTGTGTGTGTGTGTGTGTGTGTGTGTGTGTGTGTGTGTGTTCATGTCAGAAGCAGATTGTAAAGCTTATTTGTATGCCACAGCAGCTCCTTTTGTTTCCAGGGCTCCTGTAGCCTGGGTGGCCAGTCTATTCAGCCTGAGAGAGTCAAAGGTGTTCAGCACAGGACAGATCGTAACTGCCACTGCCAGTGTCTCCTCTTTTCACAATTCTGTAAATGGATCTACAGTGCACAACAATGAAGCAGGGTTTTCCATGAAATAAATAAGATTGATTGTTTGAAATTGAAAAGTATATTAAGAATTACTTTATTTCCTGGTCGTATAAATCAGCGATCTGGCTAAAGTAAGTCTGTAGTCTTGAGAAAGTAGTGTTATTTAGGAACATAAAAAGATAAATACACAGCTAAATTAATGTTTCCCAGGAGAAGACATGTCAAGGGGTTCCATCCAAACCCAAAGAGCAAAAAGCTTTGATCACTGATGATAGCATTCAAAGCACTTTCAGGGAAGGTAAAGCATCTCAAACACACACTGTAGCTTATCAAAATGTTACCAATCAATCTGGAGCCTGTGCTGGACCATCCCACTGAGCATATCCTGTTATCAGGCAGCATATGTAGCAAGCATCTGTTTGCACATGTAAAACCAACTAGACAACAGGTCTAGATCCAGCAGACATGAGCTGGTTGGTTCCAGTTCATCGGCTTACGACTGGAAACCAGTAATTGAGTGTAGAGTGCTTCGGGGAATTGGGATTTTTTTTTCTTTTGGGGATTTTACTACTGGCAGCGTTGGTGGGCACAGTTTGGCACTGGGAGGCGTATAAAACATTCATTCAAATTCCCAGTTAATCCATTATTTATTATGTGTCAAAATGAAGATGCAAACAACTTATGCAAATATCTAAAAAGTATTTCCTGTTTTGTCCTGTGTGGCCAGTGAGCATTACCAAACCTCTTAGCATGGAGCTGAAATAATTAATCACATTTTGCACTGTAACAATGTATCTGCTGTGCCCTTGCAATAATGTCTGTAATAGACTGTATTCTTTAATACTGTACCAGTGAACTATTAGGAGCATTGTTTGCTGTCATACAATCAGAAGTCAAATAGGTTGATTGCTGCCAATTGTAATGATGATAGCAGTAAAGATAATAATGACGGCCTGTCAGATGCAAGTCAATGGTGGCACATCCAGCTGCCATCTGAGTTCATTTTGCCTGGCAGAGAGAGATGCTTAGTTTGGGCACATTTGCTATTTTGAAGGAGCAGATGGTGACAGAAAGATGTCCGATGTTTTTGTATAAATGCTCACAAGACAAGGTGATGATGCAAAAATGTATTGCCGGTTTGCAATCCGAGTACTGGTGTATCTGAGTGTGTGTGCAGGCATGTAATAGAAATGCTTTTTTGTGCATCTGTCTCTGTTACAGAAGTGCATACAGTATGTGTGTGTGTGCACATGTGATGTATTTAGCACATGTGGATGTTGAATATTTTGGTGGATATGCAAACATGCACAATAATTACTTTATGCTTAGTTCCAGGGAAGGATTTAATTAACTGTCCCCTGTCAGGGTAGATAATTAGTCAATAACACATGCACATGAACATGCACGCACACACACACTCTCTTTCAAACACACAGTAAAGTCAATATGTTTGCCATGCAAACACTAATGTTGAGACTAGAATGTATCTTGTGCAACAATGACTTGCTTTTGCAAGAACATGAAGTCTTGAGTGACACAGCTCAATAGGCAATTATAGAGAGGTATTGAGAAAAGCTGCAGACAGGAACCGAGCATGTTGTGGGTTCTGACTGCCTACAGAGAGAAACTAATGTTGTTGATCTTTGTTTGAATTGCTTCATCAGTGCAGCAGCACACTGTACGATCTGCTCAGCCTCGCTTATGTACGCTCAGAACAGTAATTATGTTTCTTCTTTTTTTGCAGGGTCAAGGTTTGATCTACACACGGGGAAAGGTAAAAACAAAGTCTTTAATTTACTTTTAGCTTTTTCTCTACGGGATGATTTGATTGGCAGGCATTAGATATCTGCAATTATGTGTGTTCAGGTTGTGTGTGGATAGATACAGAGGCATTACTGGGCAGATTTGTGGACCAGTCGGTTTCACTGTGCACATGCACACACAGATTGTTAGCGCAGCCTGTTATCCTAATCATGGT
Source organism: Sander lucioperca (assembly GCF_008315115.2). Taxonomy (NCBI): domain Eukaryota; kingdom Metazoa; phylum Chordata; class Actinopteri; order Perciformes; family Percidae; genus Sander; species Sander lucioperca. The sequence continues at coordinate 6,583,074 of NC_050177.1, forward strand.
GAACATAACATGTGGATTAGGGGTGTGTTATGGTATCAGTCATAATCACACACAAACACATACTGAAATACTCCAGCACACATGCACCTGATGCAAAATAAAGAATGCAACTATGTGTTAATGTCCCATATTATATGTCTCGACTGCTTTGCTTAGCTACATTTTTGTTATTGATATAAGTGTCCTAAAAGGACCCATGGTGTGTGTGTGTGTGTGTGTGTATTTTTACATGTAGTGTGTTTAGCTAATGACTCAACAATATGTCTCTCCCAACTGATTTGACTAAAACCACAAGAATAATAGAACATCATCATTTTATCTGTCCTTAGATTTGACAAAGTATTTAGTCTGTTGTTTAGGATGACAGTTATAGCCGTTTTGGGTTTTGCCATCTAGGCAGCAGTTGATCATTATGCCGATGGTGGACCTAGCCCTTTTTGATCTATTTCTGGCAGATGGAGTCTGTAACGGTTTATGTCTGCGGCCTTCCCTCTGTAGATCCCAGAGTATTTTAGTCCAGAATAATCCCCACCATCTGCTGTCTCCTCTACTATGTTTTAGTGCTCAGTATCTCTCTAGTTTATTTCCTATTGCATTTCCTCTTCTTGCTTTTTCTATATTTTACGGTGATCCCTTGCAGCTGCAACTTGTAATTATGATGACTCTTCCTCTTCCATTCAGGCTCTCAATCTCCATCACCTTCCCTCTCCTTCCTCCACTCAATCCCAATCTGACTGCTCTTTCTTTTTCAATTCTCTTCCTTTTTCCTCCCATCCACTTTTCCATGATTTCTTCCTCTTCCTCCTCCTCCTCCTTTTAATATTTGCTGTTTTAAATCTCTGGATGTCTCTACACACTCTACTACGAGAAGCCACCTAGGCCAAAATTGAATATTTTACTTCCACATACATATATACTGGTACTAAACACTTGCACTGACTACACTATATACTCAACTCCTCAGTGTTTCTCTCTTTAGCCCTCTCTCTGTCCACACATATAAACCCCCACAGCAACCACTCTCCACAAGTCTGTCAAATCCTAATCTGGGCTTCATGAACACAAACTATACCCTCTGGTTTCTAATTTGAAAGTCCTAAAAATCCATCCCCCTAGGAATGTATGGAGCACAACTGCTCCTCAGGATAGGCTTTCATCAGCGATTTGTGAAATATTAGTGTGTTAAGACCTTCCTAAGTTCATAGTAACTGCAGCTAGTTTCAAACATGTGATTAACTAAATTGAGTTGCCCCATTCAAAGTTAAGGAATGTCTTGGCTATAGTACCATGTAAATCAGTTGCTAGGAAACATCTGTAGCACCATCCAATCAAAAGAAATCAACTATGTAAACATGAAGTCAATTCAGCATCATGAGCTGTAAAATAACATCCTAAAATAACAGTTTTAGAAAGAAAAATAATACATTAAGCCTACCTAAATTATACCTTACCCTCACTACATAACTGGCGATATCAAGTCATTTAGTTTAATGTTATTGGCATGTTTATGTAGTTTGAGGGTTATTGTGTTTAATAGCCTAAGTGAAATGTAATTTAAATCTTACCAGCTTAAATGATTATTAAACAGCATTTCAATCACATAACAGATCAGATATGATGATCATATTCCATTTAACCTAAAGGATCATGTATTGTCATGTATAACTAGTTCTTTCAATTGGCTCAGTTTCAGTAAGTGGTATTACTTACACCCTACAGTGGGGTAAATATTAACTAACAAATCTACGTGTGTATCCCTTTTTGATGTAGTAATGTGTAATTCCACACTTAGTAAGCTCTTACGTTATAACTTGGCTAACTTTAAACTCACTAACAGCTGGTGCGACCAGATACAGGAGAGCCGGAAACAACAACCAACGAAGTGCTGACCATGCTGCTGACAAAATGTAGCATTACATCTTCCACTGTTACAGGCTACCAGCTCATTCACACTGCTTCACAATACCCTGGACAGGATGGAGCAGTTCATTACTGAGGATAGCAATAAAACAGGGACTTGTTGATCAGAGATCTTTGAACACTTCAACACTATACTTTTATTTACCTCCTAGCTTATCTCCCTCCATGCATAATGAAATCAAACAGACAATTGCACAACAAGGATGAAGCTTTTTGATCCATAGTCATTGTACAGTTAACTTGTGATCTGAATGCGTCAGTAGTTTAGATAAGATAGATAGATAGATAAAAGGACTTGTGACTGAAGTCACAACTGTAAAACAATTATCTGCTTGCTTGGAAAATGTCATTTGAAATATAGATGTCTCTCATTTTACTTAAAAGTAGCACTAAGGTGCCCTAGGAAAGGCAATTGACTCTCAGCTGCTCCAATGCAGTTGTTCTCTGGCAAATGGTACATGACTACTGCAGAAATCCTGAAGTGCTTACGACTGTATCCCTCATTTGCTCTTCCCTCCTCTCTCAGATGGCTCCCATTGTTCAAAAAGAGGGGTAAAAAAAGACAAACATCAAATTAAAGGGGCCTAACACCTACTGCAAAAATGCAAGATTGTAAAAATTAGTTTTTAGTGGTGATTTAAAAGATGTGACTAATGTAACAAGGTGAGCTGATGCAGGGTAAAAGACTTGAGTGTGGGTACTGTACATGAATGAGCGCATACATGTTCACAAATGCATAGTAATCTTAATCCTGAATCAATTATAAGTTGATAACACTTACTTTTAAGTGAGGCTGAGCTCATTGTCAAATGAATACAATTGAGAACATGACAACAACACTTCACCTAGAGCAGAGATGTTTGCATTTATGACATAAATTATGTCCATAGAGACACATTCAGTGTGCATAATGTGAAGGGTAGAGTACAAACTTTATTCTCCAATATACTGTGTGGGCCCCTGAGTGGCTCACAGCAACAGCAATGACAACATTAGCAACCAAAATACAGACAGGTTTGACATCCGCACTTCAGTGACAAAGTTGTCAGCCATGTACAGCACATCTCTGTACCCGCACACAGCTGGATTAACAATGACTGAATGGATGTGTGTGTGTGTGTGTGTGTGTGTGTGTGTGTGTGTCTGTCTGTGTGTGTGTCTGTGTGTGTGTGTGTGTGTGTGTGTGAGTCAGAGACAGAATGATAAAACACAGTGGTGACTCCTGTGTCAAGTGGGTATTTGATAAAGCCGGATACCTCAAACAGATACTGATAATACCCCGAGATCATCATATTTTGGCTTGTCTGCTAATGACATCACAAAACCATGCATTCCACATGTACATGTGAGAACACACACACACACACACACACACACACACCCAGCACTGATCATATCCTCGTCATCTGATCCAAATCCATTAGCACTAGGAGTCATAACCTTATCCACCCGCTCTCCTCCCTCAATTTTCTCCTCTTCCACTTCCTCCTCTCTCCTTCTTTCCAAGATGTACCTTTCCCCATGTGGGACATTTCCTCTGCAAGCTAATCTGAAAATGACATGAACAGAAACAGTCGACCAGTGAGATTAAGCATGTAGGTGTTGACAGCCCCGTGGGCACCTATGTTGCAGCTTTTTAAGTGCCACTCAGAATGACAAAAATCAGTTCTTATCATTTCACAGTCCTCTGAGAGCAGACAGTTATATAAAAGCAGATAAAGATAACTTCAACCACAGCTAAAGCTAATACAGACATCCTCTTGTGTTAAACCACCAGCATCTTGAGGCATCTTGACTCTCTGAAGGCTGAAGTCGTCCCCTAGGCCCATTTTTTTGGTTTCATTTAATGGTAATGATGATGCTGCTTGAAATATTTAATTTCTCTTGTGTTGTTTTTCTAAAGAATGCCATTTACTCTCTGTGTGTGCATATGTATGACAGTACTATAGATGCCAGCTGGGCCATTTATTCTAAAACTGCATGCCTCTCTGCTGCTTTAAATTGCTTTGGATTGCTGTTAATAGCTATATTTCCCTGTGAGTCCATTAATACAATCCGCCATGATGTCATTCTTCTGTATCCTCACTGCTGCAATGTTTTGCTTGGATTACTGGATTGTATGGTACTCTAAGAATGTCAGTAATGAATATAAGGCTTGCAATCTGCTTGACTATTCGAAACGCTACTAATTGAAATGCTGAAAAGACAGCTCTGGCTAATCAGCTTAGAGATGTAGTCCACAGTTGACGGATAATAAAGAGCATCTTAGTGCTGAAGAGTCTATTACCACCCCTGTAATGAGAGTTCACAGAATATGATCTGAGGACAATGGAGTGATAGGGTGGCAGGCATGGATGAGTAAAGGGCTGCGGAGATGGCTCCCATTGTTCAAAAAGAGGGGTAAAAAAAGACAAACATCAAATTAAAGGGGCCTAACACCTACTGCAAAAATGCAAGATTGTAAAAATGAGTTTTTAGTGGTGATTTAAAGGATGTGACTAATGTAACAAGGTGAGCTGTTGCAGGGTGAAAGACCGAGTGTGGGTACTGTACATGAATGAGCGCATACATGTTCACAAATGCATAGTAATCTTAATCCTGAATCAATTATAAGTTGATAACACTCAAAGATACTAAGGCTAAGGTTATGTCAACAATTAACTCCTACATGTGTCTTCTAAAGTGTAAAAATATCTTGTGATTGTTTGTTAATATGATGTATTACATGACACAATTTTGCCCTCTCTCAGAATGATGGCTAAAAGCTTGTGAATACAGCAGAAGATGACAGCCCCAGTTTGACCATGTATACAGTATGTCCAATATGGCTAATATAAACTAAGGTAAAAGGTGGCTTTACATACCTTTATAAATAAAATAATATATGTACCGTACACCGGACAGTATTTGTTTTAGTTATCATGTCAGATATTTTTCCATATTGCCATACCAAAGAACCTCACAAGTTCAAGCTCCAATAAAAGTAAGTTTATATGCTGACTACTTTGTTTCTTGCAGTAAACACCTCAGAGAGGCTGCTTTGTGGAGTAGAATAATGCACCTTGTTTCTGACATGATGTATCTTGGGAAATCGGTGCGGCAGTGAGTACAGTTAACATCACAGTGCATCAACGTGCCAGGATAACATGCCACAGGGCAACTCTCTCTGGACTGTCTGTCACTCATCTCTCTCTCACTTTCCCTGCCTCTCATACTCTTTCTGACCCTCCAACCTCGCCTTTCCACGCACACAAAGTTTCCAAAGCCTCAGACAGAGGTCAGGGCTGTGCAGTACGAGCAATGACCCAATGACACAGGACATACTAGCACCTTTCCAAGCAGCTCACTACTGTGCTAAAAGAGGGCTTCCACGAGTGTGACATGTAATCTACCTTAAAGTACACAAGTAACCCTCACTCTTCTTACCTCAATTAAGTAATTCTAAAGAATGTATTTTATAATATCCTAATCCAATTAAAGTTGAAACAAACACCACTTGGGATTAACAGTGGCGTGCCACAGTTATTAAAGGGTATGATCAGATGTCCAATTTAAATTAACCTGTCCTTGTACTGACTGTCCTCATAGTTGGCACTACACCGGAGCTCCTCATGACACTATTTACACACACTTTGTCTACTATCTGACTTTTATATTTTGAAATGTGACACTATATTTTTTCCATGTATAGGAAACATTTTAAACTAAGAAAAACTCTAAATATAACCACAGGTAGTGAACATAAAGGAATACTTTGACATTTTGGCAATACGCTTAATTGTTTTCTTGTTGAAAGTTAGATCAGAATATTTCTCTCATGTCCGTCTGTTCAATACAAACCCACCGCCAGTTAGCTAATGCCTAGTTCACGCTACACAACTTAAGCCCTGAGTTTCCACTCACCGACAGTTTTTGGAGCTCCCCAACAAAAGCCCCAGATCAGAGGCAAATCAGCGTTGGCTCAGCGCTCGCAAATCAGCGCACGAGCGCTGTGTATCTAGCAGGCTAAACATCTGGACCTGTCAGGGAGCAACAGCCAATGAGAGAGCAAGTGACGGGTTGAATGCAAACACGGCGGTAGGGGTCGCCTGTAACAATAGGAACTTTACTGTATGTGTTGCATTTGCAACACGGACCAAAGTTGTTGTTACATCTAGAGGAAACGGGAAAGACGTGTAGTGACAGGCCATTTTGTGAACACGTGTGCCAATGACAACATCAACAGTATAACATAAGACCACACTACTATTACTACTTCACTATTTAACACTCTTTTTGCAGATTAAACACACCACAGAATCTAACACTGCGTTCTCTTCTGCTCCATTCTCTTTCATTGTATTCTCTCAAGATGTGCCAAGAATATAATATATGTTAGCTCTATCTGCTCTGCCCTACTGCCACAGATAGGACTACTTTCTCTCTACATGTATAAGGTGGGCAGATGCCAACCACAGGAATGGAAGAAAAAGGGCACAGCCAAAGTCCCACTGCTCATTACCGCCGACAACACTATCATTAATCATCACGCCTTCAAGTATCTAAAACCTGCAGGATATAAACTGAGTTGGGTTCAAAGGGTAGCAGCAATTTGGTATGGATTTGCCGTTAGCCTATATAGGCCATGACAAAGTGACAACAGCATGTGTTTGTTATTAACAAGGTCAGTGACTGTGGTGTACGTCTTTTCAAACTAAAATATTTATTTGTTAACCTTAATACAGTATTGTTTCTATTGTACATACATCTTTGTTTTATAAGCTACAGTCACGTTTACACAGTTTTTCTGCGCAGTGTAAAATATATTTAGCAGTAGATTGTCAACACAAAACCATGTTACAGTGAGATTTGGATAATTTTGATCGGATGTGTTTTTAGTTTAATTTTCACATTGAGATATCTTTTTCAATTCAATTTTATTTATAGTATCAAATCATAACAAGAGTTATCTCAGGACACTTTACAGTGTTTCGGGTGGTGAGAAAAACTTCCTTTTAGGGAGAAACCTCGGACAGACCCAGGCTCTTGGTAGGCGGTGTCTGATGGTGCCGGTTGGGGGTGTGATGAACAATGGCAATAATAGTCACAATAAAGATACTGGAAAAATGACCAGAAATAATATTTGTAGTAGTTCCTGGTATAGCAGGGCACTACAGGCCGTTACAAGACATAGCAGTGCACAGCAGAGCATAGCAGGGCGTAGCAGGACGTAGCAGGGCGTAGCAGGATGTAGCAGGGCACTGCAGAGCGTAGCGGGGACGTAACAGGGCATAGCAGCGCTTTTGAGCTCCAACCTGAGGTGTGTATGAAGTGAGGGAGAGATTGTGGGTAAGGGTGAGGTCAGGCCCTGAGGCTCAGGCAGTGGTTACTGTCAGGCGGCTAATTTAGAAAGTGTTGTGTCAGAGTAATAGGAGCTAAGAGGAAACTCCTGATACATATCAAACACACACACACACACACACACACACACACACACACACACACACACACACACACACCCTTCCCATCTGGCTGACTAACTGACAGTACACACTTGACCCATTTCCCTCAACACAATTATTGTGAGTAAATGAAATAAAAGTTGTGTGTGGAAGGAGAGGGGAGTAAGAGTGCTTTATGAGGACAGAAAACAAAAGGTGGGGTGGGAATTTAGTGAGTTTGGAGAGGTGGGGCTGGGAGAGGAGAATTTAAAGTTTGTCTCTGATTGACAGAGAGAAGAAGGCAAGGAGTGAAGGAGGGAGGGAAGAGGGGGGAGCAGCTGTCCTTAGATGTCTGTCTCTAAAGGCTCAACCAGGAAACATCTTTTAAGTTTCTCAACCTTGGCACTTGGACACCAAGAGGACTGCAAAGATGTGAAAACTGGGTCCTGAGATAAAGGTCTACAGACAGAATGGAGAATATTGTCTGACATCTGACTCATTCAGACGAAAAAAAATACTCAATATCTTTAAATAGCAGCTCTATACAGTATGTTCCATAAAGCGTTTTTGGATCAGAGGTTTCATATGCAAGATAGGTAAAGTGAAATGTAAAGTTCTGTAACTTTTTTCTCCTTGCTTTTTAAATTTGAATTGCAGAATGGCTTGGTCTGCTACTGTACAGTATGTGCTGAGGGAGATTCACAATCCCATTAAACCCATTCAAGACCTATTATTGCATAATTTCAGAAATGCCACAAAGGTGCCAAATGGAAATGAGGCAGTTTTCTCATTGATTGACCTTTTGGAAATAAAAAGGGTTTTGTGTGCCTGAGGCAGCGCCCTTGAACCAGCCGAGCAACACACGATCGATCCTCCGACCACCAGAGGCCTGTACTACGAATCAAGATCAACATGCCCTGGATTTCTTTCAGTTACCCGGCTTCACTAACCCTAACAACCGTGGTCCCGCATAAACTGTGTCACGACGCTGGTTAACAACTAGTTAAATCAACCCAGAGTTTCCCAATCCAGCGGCGCCCGCGTTCACATAAAAGAGGCGATGTTTTGCACAGCACGACCAATCGCAAACATCTACCAGAGCCGCATATTTTACATAAGAAGAACAAACTATAATTCTACATAAATATGAAAAACATAGACACGGTTTTATAGGCAAAACGCAATACAGTCGCTGCTTCCTAAAACAGGAGGAAAAGCTGGCAAAAAAAATAGCCCGACGTTGTAAATATGTAAATTACAAGACTTATCAATACCACTTCTCCATCAGTCAGGCACAAGATCTGACCACGATTACACTTGAAGAAGCCGACAAATCGCCTATAGGCCTACGTAATTCCCTCTACCGAAAATCTATATCTTTCATAAAAATACCCATTAGGGAATGTTAACGGGGTTGTCGGTCTCTAAACGTTTTAACTTTTATGAGCGCACCCTAGCAGTCAAGCTCGCCGTCCGTCAGTCGTATCTCCGTGGTCAAACCAGCTGCCGCTAAAATTGGAGACAGACGCCGGCAGAGCAGAGCGAAGTCTCGGTGACCAGAGCAGATGCAGTAATGTCTCTTGCAAAACAATATCTGATAATTTTAACGAAATATGAGCTGGTTTGACCACTAGACCAGAGGCCTGTACTACGAAGCAAGATTTGGCGTTAACAAGGCAACTTCAGGTTTAACTCAGGGTTTTCTGTATCACGATGGTGGATCACTTGTTACCGGGTTCAATCGCCATGGTAACTTATGCTGAACACCTAACCTGCTCGGGAGCAGGTTATGTTGGAGATTAGAGATCAACCGGTGTAAAAGCACCACCTACTGACCAATCGATACTCGATTGATAACGGTGTCACCGTTCTTAGAAGATCAGGCGGAGTCGGTGCGCGGAGAGAGAGAGAGAGAAAGAGAGAGAGAGAGAGAGAGAGAGAGAGAGAGAGAGAGAGAGAGGTGCGCTCATAAAAGTTAAAACATTTAGAGTCCGACAACCCTGTTAACATTCCCTAATGGGTATTTTTTATGAAAGATATAGATTTTCGGCAGAGGGAATTACGTAGGCCTATAGGCGATTTGTCGGCATCTTGAGCCGTGTGTTGCCAATGCGCACATCGGTTTGAATTATGTTTTTATATATTTTATTTGTTGCAACGAATGATCGCTTACCACTGCCAGGGTTGCAACGGATAATATAAGCTAAAGCAACGACAGTTTATGGAAAACACAAGTGTAATCATGGTCAGATCTTGTGCCTGACTGATGGAGAAGTGGTATTGATAGTCTTGTAATTTACACATTTACAGCGTCGGCTATTTTTTTTGCCAGCTTTTCTTCCTGTTTTAGGAAGCAGCGACCGTATTGCGTTCTGCCTATAAAACCGTGTATGTTTTTCATATTTATGTAGAATTATAATTTGCTCTTCTTATGTAAAATATGCGGCTCCTGTAGATGTTTGCGATTGGTCATGCTGTGCAAACATCGCCTCTTTTATGTGAACGCGGGCGCCGGTGGATTGGGAAACTCTGGGTTGATTCAACTAGTTGTTAACCAGCGTCGTGACACAGCTTATGCGGGACCGCGGTTGTTAGGGTTAGTGAAATCGGGTAACTGAAAGAAATCCAGGGCATGTTGATCTTGATTCGTAGTACAGGCCTCTGGAGTGATTGTCATAATCCGTAATCACAAGAGCAAAGATGAGGAATAGGCTGGAGCGTGTATTGATTTCTGCTCAGTCTGTTGTAGTTCTGGCACACAGGTTGACGACTACACCACACTGCATTGCCCACAACAGTGGGACGTGGAAAATACCTGTGGCCTATTCATCTTCTCCTGACTAGGTACTGTTTTGATTCCTTGTCCTTGTCCTTTCCACCTTCCCTCTGCCTGTGTGGCAGCCTGTCATATACAGTTTGTGAGGCCGACTGATATCTTTCATGCACACAGAGCTCGCCACCTCACTATGAGGCTATTTGTTTTGGGGTTGATTTGGGCTATGTCGTGGCCCTCATGCATTATGCAGAATACTGTATATTGCACTCTTGGCTGCAGGAGAAAAGCAATACATGTTCTGCTATCATCTTTTATTCTGGAACAATTAAAGGATAGTAATGCGCCTGCCGAACACCCACCGCTTATTATTTCATTTTTTTTGAGAGTCACACTTTTGGACATCATTGCAATCACTGCTGTTATGATTTTACTTCAGTTTTGAGAGATACATTTGAGAGAGAGTTTTACGGTTATATCGAAGGCAGCTATATAAATGAAATATTCTGTTTAAAATCAAGCAACACGGCCCCCTCTGTGAATATCAATGTGAATAACTGAATTTTAAGGTAAGGTCTTTTTTATATTACACATCATCTTGCATGTCATATCAGAACTCATTACTCAGCATGGCAGCTATCTTGTTACTACTTTTTTTAAGGTGAAGGCCACTGGATATATTTTATTTACACCTCTGTGAATTATTCAGGGAAAGTGTTTCTAGATGGAGCTAGCTTGCTGTCTATCTACGAATGGTAGAGTTATTCTAATGATCCCCCTCTCTCTCCCATATGTATAAGTGGATGCCTGCAGGCTTTACCAAAGCTACTCATCAGAGAGTTTCTGGATTGAGAGCAGATGATTTTCTTTCTGCAAAAGGTTGCTGCTTTAGGTGGGACTTGCACAGAGGGGCAAGATTCAGCCTCCCAAACCTCACTGATGTTCCAGATTCATCTCCCCAGGTGTGTGAGGTGTGCAAGCATGAATGTGAACCAAATGGTCCATTTTATTTCTATGATGTGAACATCTTCTATTTGTGCCTTTTTTTCTTGTGTGTCTTGCTACATTTTCCTTGCAAATTTTGTTTTTGCAGAGTATGATCCCTTCCTGTGTTTTTTTTTACCCTACTTCCCTGTGTCATTCGACTGCCGTTTGCTCCCATCTTTTTTTTTAATCCTGTCTCACGTCTCACTCCTCACTCCATCCTCCCCTTCTCTCTTTTCTTCCTCTTTCTTTGCTCCATCTTTGTCCACTCCAGCTGTGCTTTGAAGTGACGACAAGGTGGACCTTATTAAACAGAGCTTCACCTTGTGTGTGTGTGTGTGTGTGTGTGTGTGTGTGTGTGTGTGTGTGTGTGTGTGTGTGTGTGTGTGTGTGTGTGTGTGTGTGTGTGTGAACAAAGCATATTTGTCTCCAACTGATCTCCCTGCCAGGGAATACCAACCTGTCAGATCTGACAGGACGTTCAAACAATATCCACTTTAGAAATATCTGACTTCAGGCAGCAGTGGTGTTGCAGGTCGACAGGAAATGAAATTTTTGCAGTGTAGGATGGGAATCGGCGGAAATCTTTTGAAACTAAAGTCTTAGATGTATAGCTTTTACTTTTTTTTTTTTCATTGTAGCTCTGAGTTCAACTAATTTATTTGGCTTGGACTTCGGCCAGCTGCAACTAGGTCTCTAAAAACAGCAGTCATCAGTCGCTCAGCGCAGGCTCCTTCCTTCCTCCTTGCAACACACACACACACACACACACACACACACACACACACACACACACACACACACACACACACACACACACACACACACACCCCACTGTCTCTCATTTTCTTCCTCTCTTCAAGCCTCCAAGATTCCCTCCTTACTTCCTCTGATCTTCTGAACATCAATCCCTCATTCCTCAAAGCAAAAACGAGGGGAAGGGAGATGACAAAAATGAGATGACAGATTACCTGCTATATATAGAGCCAGTCTTATGCTGCTTCTCTTATTCATCTTCTCCCAGCGCCCTCAAGACATTGGATACACCTTTTTAGTTAGCGACTGGCGATGCAAATAGACCCTCTTTCTCATCACAGCGCTCTTCGTAATTCAATGGCTTGAGCCGCATGTTTTTGTAAATGGTACAGAGCCTTGCGGTGAAGATGTGATAGCAGGAGGGCGAAGACAAATTAAAAGTGAGGTTGATTCTTAGGCGGCCTTTGAATGGGAGAGGATTGTTGCAGTGGTAAATCCCAGGTCATTGTCTTCAATTTAAAGACATAGACAGATATGACATCATTTTATTAGCTCAGGCAGTAAAAAAAAAATCATGAATTAGCATTATTTTATCTTGGATGGTGTCACATTTTGACACACAATTTAAAAATAGTCACTTTTTCTCACGTATGCTTGTTACACTTTTTTACCCACAGAAGCATATAGTAACATGCTTATCTATCGAGAGAGACAGATTTCCATGGCCTACAGTGTAATATCCTCTGTTCCCTCCTGTCCATTTGTCTGCTAAGTGTTCCTTCATATGGACTGTCAAAAAGCAGATTTATGCTCTCCTCGCTCTGGGCGACAATATTGTAAAGTATGGATTAAAACCACATTGAAAGGCCAGAGATAATCCCACTGTCTTGCTTTTTTTCTGTCATTCTCAGTCTTCTTTTCTCTCTCTCTACCACCCCACTCTACTTCCCTTTTTTCTCTTTAAATTATAAGATTTTTCTATCCAGGATTTAGCCCCTGCTTAGAAGGTTGATTATTTGTATTACAAAACCAAGATAGCTGCCCTTTCTTATCCATCGCATTATTATACTCGCATGTATTGTGAGTATAAAGTATATAATTGTTAGTATGCTAGTAGGCACACAAAAGCTGTCACTTACACACTTGTATACAAACCTCACTGCATATTTATTCATTCAAAAACATTGCTCCCTCTTTCTTGCTCTCTGTCTTCTCCTCGTACACTTTCATCTTCTGTTTTGCTCATCACCATATCATCAGCATATTGCTGTGTCGTTCTCTTTCTTCTGTCAATGTAAACCATCACTCTCCCTTCATATTACCATTACGTACTTTAATCTTCACAGGAGAGAGGGATGGAGAGTTATCGCATATATTTACATCAAACCGAAAGGTAAGGCCACACTCTAGACCAATCAAACCCTTAGCTCTAGCTCTGACTCTAGACATGAATAAAGATTCTACATTTCCAATTGGACTTCTTGTACTCACGTCTTTGCCAGTAGCATATTTTTACACTTTTTTTTATTTAGATGAAACATATGTGCCAGCGAGGGCAGGGAGAGACAAATTGGAGCCATGAAACTATTCCTTTTCATGCTGGGAGGAGAAGGAGAGCTCTGTTAGCCTAGCTGACATTCCACTTAATTTGATTCATTACTGCATGGTGACGCTATTGTCGCCTCATGCAGGGAACTGGGCCAGTGGTACAGCTTTGCAGTATCCTGATGGAGGAGAGGACAGCCAACACAGTATGAAAAAAAAAAAAAGTGAACTGATGTAGCTTTTTCCCGACCCCATTCTTAACTGCAAATTGCTTTTACCACAATTTCTCACCATATTTGTGAACCAATTGTGAGAGCAAATTGTGAAAACAAATTGTTAGTAGAAATTCAGTCCAACCAGAACCAAGCCCATGGGGTCCATAAAAGTTGAACTCAGCCAGCAGTATGGACTGATGCTGTGTAGCACATTATGGGTTAGTGGAGTGCTATAGAGAAACAAATATTGGCTCTACAGTCAAAGTTCATAAGATGCCTCTATAAAACAGCATGGGTTCTACGCTGGTGCATTATGATACGTACCTACCTTTTAAAGGATAAGGCTGGTGTTTTTATTTTCAATAAATCCCATAAAAACACCAAAATCCAACAATGTGTTAGTTTGTCTGTCAATACTTTCTAACTTCTCTAACATCTTTAAAAAACGGCTCACAATAAAAGAAGAAAAAAGCTTAAACAGGTCCTAAATTAGCTGGGCACTATAATTACTCAATCAGGAATACAAAATGCTTTTGTTGGGGACTATTTTCAGCAGTGGATTAATACACATTTGATGCTCTAGGGAGTATTTACAGCAGCAGGAAGGTGTATATGGGATTTATTTGTTTGGACAACAATGGAGGCATATGGCACAGAGGAATATGATATATCAGGCTTTTACTACACAGGCAGTACTTGTTAGAAGTATCAATTTATTGAAGGCTTTTCATAGGATTTGTAGAGTAAAAAATATAGAATATCACCAGACTTCAAGAACAATACTGGTCCCATTTTTGTGGTTAAATGTTCGGCAATAACTAAAAAACACTAAATAAAAGTCTCGATCAACCGATTTCCAATTTTGCACCACAGACAATACGGTCACTGGGAGATGGCAGAGCAACATTATGTAGCTGTGATATCACTGACATATGAACAGACTCAGATGGAGAGCAAAGCACAATCTGTCTGTGTGACTTGCTGTTGTATGACTCATACAGTATGCTTACGGACAACTGGTCGCTGGGCTGTTTTGGCCACGACAAGTTGCTTACTGTTGTAATTCAAATACATAAGGAGTGATAAAGGATTAGTATGAAACCAAATAATCATCTGAAATTCACTATTGACTATCTCAATAGGCAAAATGTGTCCTGGTTAGGTTTAAAGGAAACACTTGGAGTTAATAATAGACTGTAAGGAGTCTTCAGAGTGAGACTTTTTTACCGTGTAACAGAAAATTCAAGATCTTCACTGTCACTACTGTAAATGTCCAGGAGTCACAAGCTGTTTTATATGCTGCCTGTGACTCTTGTTCAGTGAGCTGTATGGAGCGGCTCCTTACTGAGAACCACACATCACAGGGGTTCCCACTGCCGTTGATATGTATGATTTTATTCATATAGGATAAATACATATTAGCATACAAAACATGAACCTGCTCCTGGCTAACCTTATCAGCAAAAACACTCATTTAAATTAGTACACATATTATAATTTACAGGTAAGAGAGAGAGGGTATCATTACTGTCCTGGTCCATTCTTACTCTCTACATTTCTAATGTTAGTGGTCTTGATTTTTACACACGTACACTCGTCTCCTTGTGCACTGCTCTTTACTGTCAAGCAGAACAATAAAGAATGAGGCTTTTCTGTTCAGACCACCCCATTTTGTTGTACCATCAACATTCAATGGACTTCCTTCTTTATCACAGATGTTTTTTTTCCTTAAGGATTTCTACACAATGGGCTGCAGTTGTTAGCTGACAAACTCTATATCATGAAATACATTGAAACAAAGATACATTTGAGTTTACCAACAGATTGGTTTGTTCAAAATTTGTGTTGTGGTTTGTCTCTTACAATTGTGAATGAACTGCAAATTTTTAAAACCTAAACATAAACAAATACTACCACCTGATTTTGTACAGTTTTTAAAAAAAGATTTTTGAGGGAATCTTGAGGCTTTTTCTGAGAGTGAGCTGTCTACCTTCTTCCTTGCATCTTCATTCTAATAGACATTAGTGTTGAACAGAGTAAAAAAAGATTATTAGAAGAATACAAAGCAGCCCAGAGCCTCTCGATGAATCTAAAACCTACTGTACGCTGGAGAAAGATCATTTTGATTGACGTGCAAAGACTACATTCATTCATCATGGCTTTCATGCACCGCCACAAGTGATTTTAAATCCAGCCATCCACCAACTTCATCTCCCAAACCCCCAGCTTTTCTCAGCTATAAATCATCATGCAGCCATAGGCCACTGAGCGCAGAGCAAGGTGACACTCTGCTACCAACACTGCTGAAGGTGGGAAGTAGAGAATGAGAGGAGGGAAGCAGAGAAAGAGGGAGAAAATAGAAGTAGGTTGAGAACAGGGAGGCGAGAGAGGGAGTGTATCTCTTTGGCTGTCACAGTGGAAGGGAAATCTTTGATGTAAACTCTGTTAGTATTTGCCGTGTAGAGACACAGCTCAGACTTAAGTGAAACTCAGGGTGGTTAATGCCACTTCGGAAAGAGTCGATCCTGGATGAAAATTCAAACTCAGAGAGACCACACTGCTGAGAAATGTCCAGTTCTTAGGCTCCGTACATGAGTGAGAAGTGCTGTAACAATATTAAATAAGTTTTCTTTACCCGTCGGACATATTATTTCTATGGCCTGCCTAGTCCTTAAAGTGACTATATGTAACTTTTTAGTGTTTCTGAAACTCTGTCATTTTTCATATAATGATCTTAAATGACCTGTAACAACAAACCAGACTAACAGTGAAAATAACGCTATTTTTAGTTTTTATTAAAGCAGCCATATTATGCTCATTTTCAGGTTCATAATTGTATTTTAAGGTTGTACCAGAATAGGTTTACATGGTTTAATTTTCAAAAAACACCATATTTTTGTTGTACTGCACCGCTCTCTCTCACTGCTGCAGATCCTCTTTTCAGCTGGTCTCTGTTTTAGCTACAGAGTGAGACCTCTTTTCTTCTTCTTCTTCTGTACTATCTTTGATTGCACTCGCACATGTGCAGTGGCTCAGATGTAGATCATGTCAGCTAGCTAGCTCCATAGACAGTAAAAGAAAGGTTGTTTCTACAACTTTGGTCAGTTACAAGGCAGGATTAGCTGGGAGACTTCTAAATGAGGGCGCACATGTAAGTAGTTCTTTTGTAGATTATGGTGAACTTGTGTGTGTTGTAGCAGTGCTTTGCTATTGAGAACGAGGTAGCATGCTAACGCTAACGCTACGAGCTAATGGTTGCGGTTAGCCTGCTCGTTTCGGCTTGTGACGTCACAAGCCGTGCCGATTTTGAACAGCTCACCCAGAGTCTGAAGGCAGGACACATTCAGAAACTGCATCTCACTCTAAACAGCATGGATGGATTTTTTTCAAAGTTTGTATGTGTGTGGAAACACCAGAGACACAACATAACACCCCAAATCCCAGAAAAAGTGATTTTTTCATAATATGGGCACGTTAATGCCTTTGTCCAGGTCAGATTTTTCCCGCAAAGTCACAGTATTATTTGCGGCAGGTAGACCGACCAACACATCGTGATGGTTCACAGATTTCTTTGTAACACTGGAAAAGCCTGTGTTAGCATATCCAGCCAGGTAAAAGGAAGCAGGAGATTTCTTTATATAGGCCTGTTATTGTTGTTATTGTTATTTTAGAAGTTATCTGTTGTAGTTATGGCTGATACTGGGGCAGGACCATCACAGCAAAGAAGGAAATAAAACGAAGAACAACTAAAAGTTAAAAGGGAAAGTGAAAGACGGTGGCCAAAAACATGAGTCACAGCTCGGTCGGGCTATCAACATATGGAGAATTACGGGATTATAAATGATTTTAAACCCACCCCGAATTGGCCCTCAGATATGTAATATGTCTATTTCATTCATTAAATAACTTTACACTGCGCGATGTGGTTATACGTCAGTAGCCAACATTAAATTACGTCCCCTTCGCTCCACTCAACATCAGCTGTCCCCCACTCCTCTCCCCTTTGTCTTTTTTTCCCCCTCCTCTCTATCTTCCTTCATTTCTCTTAATTTTCTTATGTACTTGTTTATCTGTTTATTTTTTGTCTTTTGGATGTTGTGCGCCCTTGTTGGTGTGTGTCTGTCTGTGTGTATGGGTCTGTGTTTTCTGTCCCTGTCTGGTCTGCCTGATCTGGGTTGGGTTGCGGGTGGGTGGGGGATTTGGGGGGAATTGACATGTGGTTTCTCCTATGCTTCGTTCACCACTGCCTGTATGATGTATGTCATTTTTTCTGAGAATTAGTTGAGTTGCTACAACAATCTCTTAATGCTTTGGCTTGTGACACAGTGACAGTGATACCCGGTTTAGCTCACGAGACATCCAAAGTAGGCTAAGTTACCGTAAGCAACACTTGAAATGCAACAATGCGTCTGTAACTTATTCTTTTATTGTAAATTAATGATTTTCTGTCTGAGCAAAACATTCATCGCAACTATATGACCTCCCTGTAACACTAACTCAGTAATCTACAGTGGGCAATACAGCACCGTAAAGAAAAGATCTTTACGACAGCAGGTGTGGTAAAAACACTACCACTTTTGTCCTAAGCGGCTGCTAGAATCAACACAAACTGAAAGTTACATATAGCCACTTTAAAGAAATAGATGGGTGTGTAGGAATTTTTCCCACCTGCACAAGGTCATGGTCATTTTAATGTCTGTGCAGTTTGAACATATGGAAAACAGTGAATAGCCTGTCTTAGCTCAGTTAACGGATGCCTATGATATGAACTAGCTGCTCATCTCAGACTGTTAAACACCTGTTATGACTGGTTTAAATACCTACAAATTTCTATCTATATAGATTTTACTGTAAATCTTTGGTATTGTTACAGGCAAATACAAAGCTGCTCCTCACAATCAAGTATCTTGTTGATCAAAATAAGATGTTATAACATTAAATATAAATTAAAAACTAAAAGGGGTTTTATTTGTCTAGTAGAACAAAGTCCACAGTAAAAGGACAGACCTGTTCAACAGTAGTGTACAGACACACACAGTACAATACTCATGCTCCAGTGACGACATCAGTCCTTTTCTCTCTGCCAACCTCGTTTCTGCTCTACACTAAATTTGAAAGATTAGAGGAGTTCCTGAGCTTTTTTTTAGTTGCTAACACATCAAGTTTAGGCAAAAAACATCCCTGCATTTCTTCATGTTTCAGATATTACTTCTTTAGGTCGCAACATAGCAAGAGGACTAAAGTGTTCTTTCTCAAGGTAAATGAAGCTGCTTTGGTGTATTTGGAAATGTTTACATAAGTGACAGTGATTTTTTTTTTTAAATAATAGTTTGACATTTTGGGAAAAAGGCTGAATGCTGAGTAAAACTGTGTATTCACTTTCTTGCAGAGAGGTGGATGAAAATATTGATACCAGTCTCATGTCTATGTGGTAAATATGAAGCTTACCAGCAGGTGCAAGATATAAGAATGGCATCAGTTGTTTTTAATTGCAACTTTATCAACCTTATAAAAATGTAGATTTACAGTAAAATGCCTTCACTAGTCAGCTCTCAAATGTAATGAGCTCATCCAAGTGGGAGCAGAAGGTTATGATAGCATCTTAACAGAGAGTTGGCTCACTTAACCTGGACTGCACAGTCTTATTTCATGCAAGATGGTATAGACAGAAAATCAACTGTCATTTAAGTAATCACCAGCTGAAGTTTAATGACCCTTATGTATTGGAGTAAAGAACCCAATTGTTATTACTGTTACTGCACGTTATTGCTTGTGTCACGTTGTCTCATTCAAACACAGATGACACCATTTACAGTCTCATATTTATCGCTTCTGAACTGAAATGAAGCAGGCAGGCTGACTGTATATGTATATATACTGTAATGGTATGAGACCCAGCAGGCTCAATGGGGGGGTTCAGCACCATCATAGCTTTACTTCCTATGAAAGGAAAGCACAGGAGGGTGAAGTCGGCTATTTATCAGCCCTAAACAAGGCTGCCCTTGTGCTGGGTTATGACAGAAGCACAACGGGAGGGAGAAACGAATGGCAATACAGGCTGCCATCACTTTCTTCATACACAGCGGGAATGGCATATGTGATTCAGTAGATATAGATTGACACAGGTATTGATTCACCAACATGTTTTGACAGTTTTATGTCATATACTGTATAGCATTGAGATAATAAAGCTAGAAGATCAGTGTTCTTAACAGCAGTAGTTTTATTTTGGCAAACATCATATAAACATCCTGGATTACAGATGCTACCGCTGTTATTTCTTGTTCTCATTAAGTATATATTAAACAGATTGTTGTGAGTTCCTTTGGTGAATAATACAAAACGCTGTTGATAACTCAGTTAAAGAGTACTCAGTTTTTTATTTTAACTTTGCAGTAACTCCTAGCCGGCCAAATTTTAAATTTGGCTCAAGCCGCTGCAGTGATTGGCTCTCTGAAGAGGACATTAAAGAAGCTCCTGTGAGAGAGTTCGACCACAACGCTTCTCTGGTTCGAATACAAATTACTCTGTTTTAATTTTTTTTTTCATCAAGTGAGGAAAAGGCGAGCCACTGCTCATTCCTTTTCCCCTGCAGCATTTCTGTGACACGGACTAATGCAGACACACAGACACCATGTGAGCAGTGATTTCCTGATGTCAGCTACAGATGGCCTGTGCCATATCAGATTAATGGCGATATTGGGAAGAACAAGAAACCATGCAGACTCTGACACAAAAAGGCCAGGTTTACACTGAAATCAAACTATGATGTGCAGATTTTAAACTCACATCAGAGTGATTGTCGTCACTACTACAAACACTGTTCAAAGTGCTCGTTTAGGTTAATTTATGTCTGTGACATGCATGCTTTTCTCCAGAGGGATAGATGGACGGATGGATTGAGGGATGGAGGAAGAGATGAATGTAGAAACCTTTTGTTTTTGTCAGTGCCAACTCAGCATCAGCTCATGCACCAGTTTCTCCTCACACATCACTTGACAAGGGTGGAAAAATTAAGAGCAAGTCCTTATTTGCCCCCCCACCCACTATAACTAGATCACTTGTGTTAATAATATACAGTACTAGTATGCTGCTCTCTGAGGTTAATGTCTGTCATATCGCAGGCCTTTAAGAGCACGTTTGCTCCCTCACAGAACTCTAGTTAGATACATAAAGAGAGCAATGCTGCAGTGTCAGTGGATTACCCAACACACACATTTACACATGTAGACACACAGACATACAGTTGTCTCTCTTGCTCCAGGCAGTTCTTCTGCTTGGCTTGCAGTGCTTGTTCTCTTGTTGGCTAAATGGCTCTGGGTAGCCTCTCCGGTTAACACTATGATAGCAACACTTAACTCTCCCTCTCCTCATGGCATCGCCTATTGCTCGGCTGTGATACCACTTTTGTTCTTGATTCATTCAAAGACCACGGACAACATTACAGCCAATTTCTCATGCTGTTTGCTTTGCAGGTAAAGCTGTACAGATGCGTAAATGTGGCAGCTGCACACCCACAAATACACAAGCATGCACAAAATCATGTATGCACACACTAGTGGATTTTTCTCAGCTCTATTGTAGCTTTTTGAGTTTTGACAAATTTCACCAAAGGAAGTCACACTTATCCCCCACTTGATCACACCCACAGTGCTGCAGTTTCATTGTATTTCAGCTCTAATAACTAATAACCAGGATTTTTTTTTAATTATACTTAATAGGAGTACTGATAATAAAGCGTAATCATTTTCTCAGCTGCAGAGTCTGCATCTTGGGAATATATTTAACATTCTTAGATGTATATTGAATCCATATATCCTGAGTGCAGTCTCACAGGCTCTGTGGTACAATTAGAAGTTTGCACTTTAAACAGCGACTTGTCATCACTTTGCATGTGCTTAGGTTTAGTCCCACAGCTAGCAGATGCTGGAGTTTATTTGTAGCCCGTACATTGCTTGGTCTCCCAATACAAGAGACATAATGTGTGAATTGTGCTTTCAACTAGTCTTCAGTGAAAAGCGTTTTTTTTTTTTTTTGCAGGGTGTAACACCATGCATTGCACTGATAGAAAGCTGAGGTGCAGTGTACATTATTATAAACCACCAACTTCAAAGGGAAGGTTAGATAAACAATGGAGTGACATTGGTTGAGAGAATTTTTTCACCCCTCTTTCACAGATGTTGTTCTTTGGGTTGTTTTTTTTTTATGCCTGGAGGAAGAAGCAGAAAGTTCGAACTAACTGCACGCACTGCTGCATTTCATGTGTTGGTAGAAGCAGGAGTCTACTCAGAGCTGCTTGTCTTGAGTAATTGTTTAACTAATCAGGCATGCCCGTAAGAGAATTTCAAATGTGTGTTTTTATAGAATATTTTGGATCTTTTTTGCATAATTATACACTCACAATAAAACTGGGAGTGAAAAGGGGCTTGGATTTGCTGCTGGATATTGACATCTGGCTGTTGAATGTAGAGGTTGGACTGACGCTGTGCAATGGAGCATTTTGTCTTTTTTCCCATAATGTATTTACATTTTGCACTGTCAATTTTATAATAATTTTATAATCTTATAATCAATACATTTTATGTCTGTTTGTGAGATTTCACACTTATAGCAAAAGTTTATCAGTGTAATTTATGTCAAAGAGACGTACAGCAGACCCACTCTTAAGCTGACGTATAGTGCAAGTTCACACAAAATACATAACGTCATAGTGTTTTAATTATGTCATTATTATGGTAAGTTAAGCAAGTCCATAAATGTCCATACACATATCACGGATTTCTTTTTATTTTGGCGGTTGTTTTTCTCGTGGTGGAGCAAAATGAAATCAGGGTTTTTTTCCATCTTTCGATTTGTCCCAACCTTACTAGACATTATATAATATGTCATGATTATAATGAGAAGTACAAATCAATGCCATGTCTGTCCAGCTAAACGAGGCCTAGCATCCTCCCGACCAGACTGTGGTTGGACCGTCCTGTAGTGTGACTTTGATACTCTGCTTTACAGTTTTTTAGTCTTTCCTGTTGTTTTGGCATTGTGGCTTTACAGGTTGTGACCTAACCCAGCTGTTCAGCAGCCCTGTCATGCTCTGTGTGTCTGTGTAGACCTGGATGAGCAGCCTCCTGCTCCGCCTTGTGCCTCGCACAGTGTGATGTCAAGCCTGTAGTGGGTCATTCGGCCCATTGATCTGCTCACCTCACACCTGACCATGTCTATGCATCCATTTCCTCTTTCCCCTACCACCTACTGAGTCCCTATCACAGTTGAGCATCTCTTAATTCTCCTCCGCTCTCATTTCACTATAATGTTCACTAGTGGCTCAGCTGTGCCCTTAGCATGTGTAAAATAATACCAGGATTTGGTCTGAGAAGGCTAACCTCAAGCCAGAGAGTGAAGATTGCTTCCCGGGGAAAACTAAAGCCTTTCACCCAGGAAATGCGTGTTCCTTGGGAGATTTTTAATCCAAACCACGATATTTTTTCCTTATTTTAACTAGTCATTTTGGTGCCTTATTCCAGTCCACAAAACGCTTATTTTGTGGACTAAATTTAACTGTAATATCTGCCGAAACGAGCGGCAGCTCGCGGTGCTCTATACCTGGCTCAAAGTGACCTATTTTCGGCTAAACACATCTACTAACTGCTGCTGATACAACCGAGCTGTGACGGAGGTCCGTAGCCTGCGTCGTGATGCTCTGTAGCAGCTTAAACAACTGCGGCATTAGAGCTCGTAGCCGGCATCAAGTGACCACCCGGCGTCACGTGACCACCCGGCATCTCCTAATTTCGTAGGATATCGTACGTTATGGTGTGCATACATTTTCGTATATCATACGGACTCGTTCGTGAGAATGCATTGCTTTATTCAATACCTTCATTTAAGGGACATTCTACTGAATTTACCTATGACGTTCACTCATGAAGAGTATTACTCAGCCTGTGAATACAGTAATAGCTTTTTAGTGTCAGGGAAAATAACCCTGATGATGTCTTGACTTCTGCTGCTGCAATTTTGACCATTCATTTTTAGATCTAGATTGCTGAAATGCCCCTTTAAACAAAATAAGCCAAAGCTCTTCAATGTAATCTAAACACAAGCAGCCGAACAATAATTTTGCTGGATAGAATTGCCAAAAATTGTCAAAATGTTGGTTAAAATCAGGGATGTCTGATCAAAGACCAGATATTGAAACCAGCTTTTGGTATTTACATATTCTGTGCTATGGACACAGTTCGGTTAGTTATAAAAAACATATTGAGGTTCAATACCAAGCCCAAATTAACAATGTTTCTTTACGCTATTTCATCTTTTGTTGGAGTTGGATTATGTACCATGTACTGTACTGTGTTAAAAGGAAGTTTTTCCTTACCACTGTCGCACAAAGTGCTTGCTCTTGGGGGAATTGTTGGGTATCTGTAAATAAGGGTGTGGTCTAGACCTGCTCTATGGAATTTGAGATAACAGTGGCTTCTTTGTTTTGATTAGTTGTATATTTGTGATTAAGATTATCACCTTATGTCTACAGTTACATGAGAGGAATGCAGAAGTGTTGCTATGTGAAACTACACATACTGAGGAAAAAAAAAGATGGACGCGGATCATAAATAAGCTCTACTTGACAATTATCTTCAAGGTTCCACATTGCACCAGCTTTATCAGGATTTTATCCCTGTAATTTGCATGTCTTTGCGAGTCAGAAGCATGTGATTCACCATACAGTTTCCAATGGTACTGAGTCTTATCACCTATCAGCACCTCACATCTGACTTAATGATTTCTTAAGAGGCACCTCAAGACGACTGTACTATTTTTACACAACAGCAGCTGGGGCATTTGAATGGCAGAGGAAATTGTGTCAACGTTTATTTTGAGAGTTTTACACACCAGGCCAGGCCATGTAAACCAACTTCTCTGTGTGTGTTTGTGTGTTAGTGAGAGAGAAAACGAGAAGGTGAGAGAGACTTCTTTCACCCAAGTGAAAGTGAGGAAGGGATCAAGTTGCCGGTGCCGCTAAGTGAGGTGGCTATTCCAAGACACGGTATACAGTTTCATCTTTGTCATGTTGAAATACCAAGCCCGGGCCTGGTCTTGTCTGTCTGTCTTTCAAAGACCCTGTGCTAATTCAGAACTGTTTCCCAGACGTCTCCACATACCGCTGAATTCATGTGTCGAGAAGTCTCATTCTGCGTCTCAGCCTTAGCCGAGGTGTGGAGGGACAGTGGGTGTGGGTTTTTGTTTGAGATTGAGTGACACACACATATCCCCTACCAGGAAATTGCACTTGTGTCAGCCATTATGTGTCAAGGTGATCTCTCCTCCTAATTTTGGAGTTTATTATGATCACTGCAGCTATATGTTGCTTCTAGCTGCTCTGGTGGTCTGGCTGTAATTAGCCGCTAATAGCAAAAGCCATGTCCATTACCTGATATCTCTAAAGATTTACTGCAACACAGGGCCAAATAATGCGTCTTTTATCATTAGCATCTTATCTCTCCCTTGAATAGCATTTCCACTGGCATACCATTACTTTGAGACATCCTGCATGATTTACTAATTGCGTCCTTAAGGCTCGTTTCACAATGCACGTTTTCTGTGAAAGCAGTTTGCATAAGACATACTGTAGATGATCAAATACAATTTAAGGGCCTCCCATTTTTTTTGTTAGTAATGAAGTCAACATGCTTTTATAAATGTCCTTTAGTATGTAAAACACCAACACCAGAGTACACATTCCCGTGAGCATGCCTAACGAGCTAACGGAACTAACGGACCAAAATAATTAGTCTTCACTAGCGATCACCACGCTCGTTAATCAACTTAGAGTGAACCGTGAATACATAAATAGCTTCCATACTAGTCCTAAATCCACAGAACATTACAAGTATGTAATTACCAACCGGATTACACAGAATATATACAGTAAGTCTTTAGTCGGTACTAACCACACTGTAATTCAGAATTTATTTCCATTGCAATCATTTAGAGCTTATGCCGACGCACGAGAAAACTTGAATACCATCAATCAAAGGGGAATGCAATAAATCAGCAGAATTCAAGCTTCAGACAATTTAACCAGCAGCCAGGGTTACTGATGATTGATGAGGGCTTTACTGTAAAGTGTGTGAATATCTTACAGGTTAAATATCTGTGCATAAAACTACTCCACATACTGTAAAGGTTCCGAGCTGCTCGCACTAGTGAAAGGGTAATAGCCTTTATAATGTATTCCTGTTGTGGGCCAGACATGTTTTCTTTGTGCTACATGATCAATGTGATTTATGACAGAAGTTAACCTGCTTATTACTGCCTTTCCAACTGAGTTCATACACACACACTCTCTCTCTCACACTATCTTTCTCTCTCTCTCTCTCTCTCTCTCTCTCTCTCTCTCTCTCTCTCTCTCTCTCTCTCTCTCTCTCTCTCTCTCTCTCTCTCTCTCTCTCTCTCGATAGGTGTGACTTAACATATTTGCATGATTTGCGGATGCCTGCTTTTCTCGCTGCATATAGATGCTTCGATCAGATTTGGTCTTCCCACATGTGTGTGAATAGAGTAATGTTGTATAATCGGTATGTGGTTGCCTGTGTGTGTGTTTGTGAATATATTGTGTGTTTGTGTCTAGCGCTGTGTGCTTTACATGGAGAGTTAGCTGACATTATGCATGTCACGTCACAGCCAATTAAGCCCCTGCTTATGGAGCCCCTTTTAAGTGTGATTTTTCACAGGAGTGAGTGTGAAATCTCAGGGATTGGACAGAAATTACACCAACTCTATATTCAGAGGCTGAAACAGGCTCCTACAGTAAATCTTCTCATCTAAACAAGCCTCTCTAGGTTATTTGCCTAATGAATGTGCTTTAATTCTGGCAATTTCACTTACTTGCAATTTGTGTTAAAGCAGTTACATTAAGGTGAAAGAGAACTGGAAACATCTGTTTGGATTTCTGCCATTGAGTCAATTTATGATCAAATATTGAGAGATTGGAACAAGAAGTTAAAGGGCCAGAACCTATACATATTCACAGTCCATTTTGTGTGCAATTGCAGTCACCATTTTCCTCATTAAATTAACAAAATGATGAACAATAAGAACCACTGGGGTTTTTTTCACCCACATGTTTCTATCGTGAGTATATAATAGCTTGGAGACTAATAGCCCTCACTCCCTGTACATCCTTACAGTGTACACTATCGAAGTGCTTGTCTCTGGTGAGACCTCTCACGTCTCCATACTTGAATCTGACCCTGTGTTATAGCATAGGTGATTCTTCCTGGGGGCTACCGTGGGATATGTTTGAAGCGGTGTATGATTTAAACCTCCACTGGGTTGAAAACAATCCTTGGATAGACTTATGGCTGAATCGCAGCCTCGCTGGGATTCATGTGTGAAACTGAATGTGTGATGGAGAGATAACTGAAAAGTGGAACTGACTGTCAGTTTTTTTAGATTTAGATGGCAAGTATGTTAACAATCTCCCCTCAGTGTCTCTCACTCTCTTCTATTTGGTTATACTCTATTTTGAAGTCCCACCAGAGACATTAAAGGACAAACCGATGAATGGACTTGACACTGTTTATTTTACCAGCTTGTGTTTTTGTCCCAAGTGATCTGCTCCTTTATTTCTTTGGAACATCTATTGTTGAAATGACTCAAAACAAGGACTGAGGCATTTCCACGAAGCTTGAATTATAGTCTTGCATTGCCAGACCTTCCTCCACAGCGATGCGAAGGAAGGTCTGGCTAGTCCACACAGCATTCCGGAATAGGAGAGAAACGTGATCTGGTTTATTGGCATTTCTTTAAACCAATCACAATCGTCTTGGGCGGTGCTAAGCACCGGACGCAATAATGGTGCCTTTGAAAAATAGCCTCGCGAAGGAACGTGTTTTGGTGGAACATGTGCTCGTTCCAAAGTTATTTTAGTTGTGCAACAGAAAACTCTGATTTGACAGATAGTCTAGCTAGCTGTCTCAACTTACCCTGCAGAGATCTGAGGAGCAGTTAACCATAGTCCTCATAAATCGACCGGAGTTTAGAATGCCAACACAAAGAAAGCGAAAGGTGACGGACAAATCCCCTAAATGAATTGTCATTGATATAGACTACTTGAATTATAATGTGCTTTGTCTTTTTATAACAAGGTGAAAATGTACCTGTCATATTTTTTCAGCTTTTTAATTGTGGCATATTTGGCAGAAAAGCTGTACATTTTCCTTGTAGAGGATTTGTCTAGACGTGAACTACCACCCAGCTGTGTCCGATTACCCAGAATTATGTCTTTATATTGTTGTGTTTGCTTTTCCATCTGTTTCTCAGTGCTTGTGAGTATGCGTTTATCTCTGAGTTTACAAGGCATAACCTTGTCAGCTAGGGCTGCATCATGTGCTGATCATCCCCCTGTCTGTCTGCAGGGCAAATGTCTCTCTCTCTTCAGAACTTTGTAAGGCCTCTCTGTCTTTACTATTACTTGGGTTACAATGTCTCTAACTTCATTAACATCTGCTAGAACTGCTGAAGTTTAAAATCAGTTCCCACTAATGCTGTAGCTGCTGTAATGCAAAGCATCAGACAGGCGATATGCTGTGACGAGCAGGTTACAAGTGAGACATTAATCAAATTGGGTACCATTGTTCAGCCCTGTGTCCTAACAATTATGTTTCCATCCAAACAAATTGCAATCACGTTTACAGGGAAACATATTGTGTGCCAGATCACACATACGTTTATAATCAAAGTCAGCGAAGTCCGTAAAAGCCTGCGAAAGTCCGTGTAGGGAGGAGGTCGGGGATGGGTGGGTCAAAAAAACACAGGCCACGCCAATCACAGGAAAATATGTTACCGTTGAAACGTAATTGAGAATGCAGTTTCGAGACATGGGAACGCAATTTGCTAGGAGACAGGGTTGCATTGTTTCATGAGAACATTCTCACATACTGTAATAGGAGAGCCATATTAACTGGCTTCAATTGTCACTGCTTTTCTTGTGCATTTCTGTTTTTTTCTTCCCCAGACGCACAGGTTGTCAAAGGGACACGCTTTTTGTGTAGTTGTCTTTTTTGTAGTGGTGGTTATTTGCTTATCCAAGGTAATACATTTAGGAATGTAGAATCAGTAAAATGTGTACTTAGATGTTACATTTATAAATTACATTTAATGTGTATTTCCTATTCGACCCACTTTATAACTTCTGAGGTTCATGACTTTTGGCCTTTTCATGATGATAATACCCATAAAGGTGGCAATTATCTTTGCTGTAAAAATAAAAATCTCAGACAGTCATAAGACAGTAGCTTAACTTAAGCAACACAGCGATACTGTATCTGCCCGTGCTTCCCACTCCACATCTCTGCCTTTTATCTTTAGTGCAGCTTGTTCTTTGTATGAAGGAAAAAAAATCTGCATTACCCCAAGCTGAATTTCAGAATTGGTTGATACTAATTGATATTCTAAACTTGCTCGTCCCCCCCGAGGCAATCCCGTTTCTATTAAACGATACAGGACAACCAACAAAAGTTCCTTTCTTGTCGATCTAAGCTAAAAATGTAAGCGCACCACCATGAGTGAGGACTTCCTAGAGGATGAGCTCCAGATGAGAGAAGATTTTTCTCTCTCTTTTATTGTTTTCTATAGAGGCAGGGTATTAAGGGATGGTATTCACAACTGCTGCATATGCTTGGCAGTTTTAGATAATGTCTTCCTGCTGTTGTTATATTGGAACTGTAGTATATCTTGGTCCACATGATATAAAAAAAAATTCTTGAAAAGCACTGTAGTGACTTTTCTTTCTCATTATGCTCAACACTATTTTCCATTATCCTTGTCGGTTTGACAAGTCCTCCAACCCATACCACCACATAGGTCTTTTGTTCCTGCCCTCTAATACGACCGACAGGAGTGTTTCCTAAATTAGCACCCCTACCGGTGGTGTAGATCAACACATCCTCAAACCTAAACATAAGGGTTGCAGTTTTAAACATATGGTTAACGTTGTTAAATGGTCACAGTTTGGTTAGGTTTAGGCAATAAAACTACTTAAGTTTAGGAAAAGATCATGTTTTGGGTTAAAAGAAGTGTTACATAACTTCAGTTACGGTCTAAAGTACGTGACATTAAGTTTATCACGGAGAACGTATAACATACAGTGCGTAATGTAGTGTAATGTTGTTACATACAGAACTTAACTTACAAGTTCACTTACGTACAAAAGTTAAAATAAGTCAACATTGCCTTTTGGTTTGACACTGGACACGGAAAGTGGTCTCCTGGGTCAGTGTCCTGTGTTTGTTTGACCCATCAATCCACCTTGACCTCCTCCCTACGTGGTCTTTATATGCTCTTTATACTACGTCACCTCCTTTGCTCCCTTTATACAGTAATTACTACAGCGACTAAAGGTCGCTGCCACAATAAACATAGATATAGGTCGCAATAAGCTGCTTGTACAAACAACCTATGGGATTGTTTTTTTGGGGAGAACATTCTCCAATTGGAATACATTATGGACAGTGATAACTTGCTGAGAAAATGGTGCATCAAAAGACAGACACATTTTTCACATCTGCATAGTGTGGACTGCTCCTTGAGCTACTTCTCTACATGCATTAAAATGACTGTGAGCATGCTGATTACCTGAGTGTATGATTAACCAGCTTTGCTCCTTGCCAGAAAAAGCCATCCATGGAAACTCTAATTGCCATCGAATAAACATATTACACGCTGCAAGGGGGGATAAAATGATCCCCTCCCCCCCTCCCCCCCCCCCTCCTTCCTCCGCCTCAGTACCTCCATCCCTCCCTTCATCTCCTTGGCTGGGCCCGCAGCTAACACCATCTTTCTAGGACTATCCCCAAGACAAGATGTGGGTACGAGTTTCAACCAAGGTCACCCATTCATTTTCCAGCCTGTGACAGATCTGTGGTACAGATATAGGTCAAAACTCTCAGAGTGTAGCTGTACTCCCCCTTTTTCTACCTTACATATATTGTACATATATAGTCACTATTTCTTCTAAGACGTCTCAGTGGAATTCCAATTTAAATTTAGACTCTCTTGCTCCCCACCAACATTAAGTGCTGAGAGGAATCCGCAATGATCTTTGATTGATTCTGCAGCGCCATATGGAGGCCCATTAAATTGATCGTGGTGGCAGCAATGGGAGCAACAGCACGCTCCAAGCCAGTAGATTTCCTCTGTGTCACTGTCACCTAACACAAGTCTGTATTTTACAGGTGAATGATGCCACGTAGAACCCACGCAGATTGGTTTTCTCATTATTTGTTCGTTTAGCGCACAGACAGCTAAGTAATCACAACTTCATTAGGCGTAGTCCCCACATGGGACCAATGTGAATAGAAATGAGACAACAGCGAAGCACAGATGCACTTTGGTGCCAATTACAGCACTTGCTATATAGCACATAACAATGTATAAACTTTAACTATCTTTATATTGTACTAAAGGTTCCCATTGGACAGACTTATGCAGAGAGGAGCATCTCAGCCAAGATTTCTTAATTCTTTCTCTTTGGAGAGTGCTGAATGGTGATAATGTTGGCCCTCAAAACACATACTGTCCTGGTTTTATTCCCATTGTCTCACTTCCTGTATGATGAGTGTACAGTACAATAGCCAGCACAGACAGTGTCTTTGCTAACCTGTGTCTTCCCTCAACAATGAATCCTTTTTTAATGACAGTATATTATTACAGCTGTTAAAAGCCATACAGCAATCCCCCACTGTCATTCTTCTTCAATCCTTAATAATCTAATATGATCATATCCAGATGAGTTTATGCAAATATTTCCATCAAGGGCCCCATATGACATTTTCTTCATTATTCATTCCAAGGTTAGCGCTCAAATTAGCTTATAGAGCTGACAATGCCCTTTGCAATATGTGTCAGAAAAAGAAGTGTGTGAAATAAACATATATAATGGATATGGATGTGACAAATACACGTTGCTCTCTCCCCTCATAAGAAATATCAACCAAAGAAATGTTCACTTCTGGGGAAGTGGGGGCATGTGAAGTGATTCATTTGAGTAATCGAAGGTTCTTCAAATATCGTTAAAGATGAATGCATAAATCATTTATAATGTGAGCCTCTCTGAGCATGATGGGTGCCTCATCTCTCACTCTATCTCTCTCTCTGCCACAAATGCACTCCTTTTTTGCCCCTACATTTTCTCTGTCTCTTTTTCTCAAGTCTGCACAAGTGGAATTCAATCTCATTTTCCCTCCACTTCTGTTTCAATTTTTAAAAATGAATATTGAATAATTAAATTTAAATTAAATTTTGCTAAAAGAAATACTCAGAAATTCAGCAGTTACTGTGACTGTTCTCTATGCTGGGACCACCGATGGAGGACAGTAAATGCTAGATAGAAATGCTGCTCTGGATGTTGCTGAATGTCCTTGGGAAAGGCGCAAGATTAATATGGTTAATATCAGCATTCTGACCTGGTCAAAGTTTGCTCTGCTTGCACTACTCAACCCACATTTCTGGAGTGTCATGTTGTCTACAATGCTGATCACAGAATGTTACAGGTGATACTTGGACACCTCTGTGTACACGCCTATATCCTTCACATGAAAGGCCCACATTTGCTTTCTACAATATTCACATGCCGCCTGTGATTGCTCTCAAATGAGACATTTTCAATTGTATAGGCTGATGGTTTTTTTGTGACTCCTGTAATTGATTTTATTTGCTTTGTCGCTTGATTGTTAGTAGTCTCAAACATGCATTTTGTTTCCTGTTTGCTGGCTGTGAGGTTTTCTTACTCTATTTTTCTTTTTCTTTCTCAGGTCTAAGTGAGACTACCAGAATAGCCTCAAATAAAGTTAGTAAAATAAGCGCCACCCAAACAATTAATAAATGAGACCAGTAGGATAACAGGGAATCAAGTTTTTCTCAACTTTTACACAAATATGGCTCCAAGTCAGTATTTATCTAATGAATATATTCAAAAGTCTGTATTAAAGTGAAAATAAAACTGAGCATGCAATTGTGTCATAAAGTGTCATAAACTTAGAGATACACAAATCAAATAATCCACCATATACGGCATTATTAAAAGA
Organism: Sander lucioperca; assembly: GCF_008315115.2. Lineage (NCBI taxonomy): Eukaryota > Metazoa > Chordata > Actinopteri > Perciformes > Percidae > Sander > Sander lucioperca. Next base: position 6,615,769 of record NC_050177.1, read on the forward strand.
AAAATCGTACACTTGTAACCTAATCAACAATATAGAAATTATTAATAGTAATTTCTGACTTTCCAAAGAAATTTCCA